>NC_041392.1:96171710-96179352 GCF_002162155.2 Triticum dicoccoides
AGCGGAGACAGGATGCCAAAACGCGAGAGGCGGGGGCCACACGAGTGACATACCGTGTTGAGTTCGTGCGAGCCAACCTTTGGTTCGGGCTTTAATTTGCTAGGGCTGCTGCTATGTGACGCGTTCTGCGTCAGGTTGATGGGGTTTCGCACAGGGAACCTAGCTGGCGGGCTTAGTGGGCCGTGCGAGCGATTCTTGTGTTTGAATACACTCGGCGATTAGCTGATGACCTACAGCAGGCACGCTAAAGCTGCTAGCTAGTGCGACACGGCTACTTTCATGCAAATTTAACTGCGTGACCTTTAAAGAAACAAACAGCAGCGACAAAACCTAAACAAAAAAGTGTGCGTGAGTAGGATCTAACACACGATCTAACGTGAGTGAACCACGTCCCTGCCCACTGTAATACATAAATTTTGTTGTCTAAATTTGGCAACTCAGTTTATATAAACTATAGGCAGCGAAAGATTGAATCTTTTTTTAAAAATTTCGAACAGAATTTTTATTTTTCACATAAGTCAATGCTTTTTGAAAATTGAATAAAATTTTGTAAAGACTCAAACATTTTTTTTGAAAAAAGGAACGAAAATTGAAAATGATTACATTTTCGAAACTATGAATAAACTTTTGAAAATGCGAACAATTTCCCCAAAACAAGAACAAAAATTGGAAAAGCAAACATTTTATGAAATTCCCCAAACATTTTTTTAATTTGTTAAAAAATTATGAAAACATGACATTTTTGAATTTGAGAACATGAACGTTTTTTTTGAAAAGCATGAACATTTTATGAAATTGCCCAAACATTTTTTAAATTTGCAAACAAAATTGGGAGACATAAACCATTTAGAATTTGTGAACAAATTTAAAAAACAGGAACATTTTTTGGAAAATGCAAATATTTTATGAAATTACCCAAAGTTGTTTGAATCTGTGAACAAATTTTGAAAACATGAACATTTTCGAACTTGTGAACTAAATTCGGAAACAGGAAAACTTTCTGTAATTCGTGAACATTTTTTAATTTGTGAACAAAACAAAAAAGGATTTTTTGAATATTTTAAATTTCTTTGAATTTTAGAACATTTTCTGAAAATAAGTGAACAAATTCGGGAATACTAAACGTTTTTGAAATTTTTGAACAAAATTTGAAAACAGAAACATCTTTTGGAAAATGAACAATTTTTGACAATTGCAAACATTTTTAAAATTTGTGAACATTTCTTGAAAAGCAAAATATAGCCAATAATAAAAATGAGAAATGAAAGAAAAAAACGAAAAAGGAGAAAAATGAAAGAAAAAGAAACTAGAAAAAAGATAAAGATAAAACGAATAAGAAAGAGGAAAAACATGGGGGGGGGGGGGGACGGATTGGGAACCTCCGAGAAAGTTCCAAAACCGGAAAAAACCAATTGCGAACCACCTAGAAGGTTCCAAAACCCGTATATCGCTCAAATGTTTAACGGGTCGGCCCATCCCGAGTGATCTTCAATCTTCCTGTGCTTAGCCCTGACAACTTGCCACAACGAGCGACAAATAGAGATTCTACGCGTGAGCGACATACCATGCTGCGTGCGTGCGAGCCAGCCTGGGGTTCGGGCTTTAAATTGCCAGGGCTACTCCTAGGCTCAAATTTGAACCTTGGGCCTAAAATGAAATGTATACAAGTAACAGGCTGGAAAAAACGACATCCCGGCATGGGCCCTGGGTGCGTGGGGCCCAACTCCGTATCTGGGGTTAGCACAGGAAGTCTCGAATAGCTCCACATGTTGTCAGCTAAAAACACATTTTATCCCATCTCACATGCATTACAGGAATCAACTAATTTGTCGTATGTGAGGGGTCTTTGCCGTTAGCCTTTCGTCGGGGCTCTTTGTCATCTTAGAAAGCACATCACCGACGGATCGATGATGTGGCAAGATCTTGACACACGCACACCACACAACCCCATGACGTACGCGCACCACACACCCTTACCCACCACGCCTGTCGTACTAGCCCCCACCCACCTCTCCTTCTCCTTTCTCTCTCTCTCTCCCTAATTATCTCCCGAAGCCCCCATGGTCACCTGTGTTCCTCTCTCCTCGTCCTTCTCCTTCTCTACTTCTCTCTCACACTCTAAGCTCTCTTTCTTCGCTGGCCCCGCAAGGAACCGCCCGCCCTCGCTGGGAGCCACCAGAACTTTCTCTCTCCACCGGCCATGCAGGGAGCCGCCCGGCCCTGACCCCGCAGGCTCTATGACAACGGCGGCAACTAGTCGGATCTCTCACCAATGGAGCTTTCTCTCCCCGGCAAGCCAATGGAGCGCCGCCCTAGAGCAACTCCGCGCCCGACGCCGGTAGAGCCGGGACGTCCGCGTCTGCTGCCGCCTGCATCAACTGGAACCCGCGAGGTCCAGTGAACGACTCGCATGCATCCACATCGAGAGGAGCTGTGCCTCCGCATGTTGAGTCCGTCCTCCAACCGCGCCTGCTCATGGATTTCCTTGACCGCATCGACCGTCCCGTGCGATATTTGCTATCTCACCCTCACCTGCGCTCTGTTGGTGAAAATCTTTGCCATCTGTAACGTAGTCTGTCTGAAGGCAAAACGTAGTCCGGCTGACGACAAAGATGCTTTTCTTTGACGTCTGTTGTTATTTGGTTGATAACAAAGACGGAGATTGGCTGACGGCAAAGTCTTTGTCGGAACTGCGATGAATTATTGACGACAAAACAACTCTTTGCCGCCAGATTTTCCTATTATCAAATTCTTTGCCGTCTGTTTTCAGGCCTTTGCTGTCTATTTACCACAAACGACAAATTAGCAGATTCATGTTGTGATGTCCTGCTCCCTGATACGTCTCCAACGTATCTATAATTTTTGTTTGTTCCATGCTATTATATTATGTGTTTTGGATGTTTAATGAGCTTTAATTTACCTTTTTATATTACTTTTTAGGACTAACCTACTAACCAAAGGCCCAATGCAAATTGCTATTTTTTGCCTATTTCAGTGTTTCACAGAAAAGGAATATCAAACGAAATAAAACCTTTGGGAGAGTTATTTCTGGAACAAATGTGATCCAGAAGACTTGGAGTGGGCATCAAGAAAGAAGCGGGGAGGCCACGAGGCAGGGAGGCGCGCCGCCACCCTCATGGGCCCCTCGCAGCTCCACAAACGTACTTCTTCCTCCTATATATACCCATATACCCCGAAAACATCCAGGAGCACCACGAAACCCTATTTCCACCAGCGCAACCTTTTGTACCCGTGAAATCCCATCTTCGGGCCTTTTCCGGCGCTTTGCCGGAGGGGGAATCGATCACGGAGGGCTTCTACATCAACACCATAGCCTTTCTGATGATGTGTGAGTAGTTTACCACAGACCTTCGGGTCCGTAGTTATTATCTAGATGGCTTCTTCTCTCTCTTTGGATCTCAATACAAAGTTCTTGATTCTCTTGGAGATCTATTCGATGTAATTCTTTTTGCGGTGTGTTTGTCGAGATCTGATGAATTGTGGGTTTATGATCAAGATTATCTATGAAGAATATTTGATTCTTCTCTGAAATATTTTATGCATGATTTAAATATCTTTTCAAGTCTCTTCGAATTATCAGTTTGGTTTGGCCTACTAGATTGATCGTTCTTGCAATGGGAGAAGTGCTTAGCTTTGGGTTCAATCTTGCGGCGTCCTTTCCCAGTGATAGCAGGGGCAACAATGCACGTATTGTATTGTTGCCATCGAGGATAAAAAGATGGAGTTTATATCATATTGCTTGAGTTTATCCCTCTACATCATGTCATCTTGCCTAATGCGTTACTCTGTTCTTATGAACTTAATACTCTAGATGCATGCTGGATAGCGGTCGATGTGTGGAGTAATAATAGTAGATGCATAATCGTTTCGGTCTTACTTGTCGCGGACGTGATGCCTATATACATGATCATGCCTAGATATTCTCATAAGTATTCGCTTTTCTATCAATTGCTCGACAGTAATTTGTTCACCCACCGTAGAATTTGCTATCTTGAGAGAAGCCACTAGTGAAACCTATGGCCCCCGGGTCTATCTTCCATCATATTATTTTCATATCAATTTGCTATTTCTATTACCGTTTATTTTGCAATCTTTATTTTCCAATCTATATCATAAAAATACCAAAAATATTTATCTTATTATCTCTATCAGATCTCACTTTCGTAAGTGACTGTGAAGGGATTGACAACCCCTTTATCGCGTTGGTTGCGAGGTTCTTGTTTGTTTGTGCAGGTACTAGGTGACTTGTGTGTTGCCTCCTACTAGATTGATACCTTGGTTCTCAAAAACTGAGGGAAATACTTACACTACTGTGCTGCATCATCCTTTCTTCTTCAAGGGAAAACCAACGCATGCTCAAGAGGTAGCAAGAAGGATTTTTGGCGTCGTTGCCGAGGAGATCTACGCACAAGTCTAGACATACCAAGTACCCATCATAAACTCTTATCCCTCGCATTACATTATTTGCCATTAGCCTCTCGTTTTCCTCTCCCCCACTTCACCTTTGCCTTTTCTTCGCCTTCTTCCCATATGTATCTTTGTTTGTGTTTCCATGTGCCTTCTATTTGCTTGCATCTTTGCTTGCTAAAAATCTATTGATATGAATCCACTTAAAGTGTTCTACTTGGATCATCTTCGATCCTTATGCGCTCGTGTTGAAACCCCAACTAGCCTAGTTGATGGGAAATCTTTAGATGAGCATGCTCATTTTGTGCGTCACCATTTGTCTGAAAAAAGGAGACTCTTATGGGATCAAATAAACAGATCACTGTGTTATGCTTGGAATCTTTGTGAAATTTATGATTTTACTTGTTGCTCTAAGAACCCTAAAAATTACCTCCCCTACCTATGTGAGTAATGACAATGAAATCTTATCTTCTTATGCAAAGGGTGTTTATAGTTACTACGATATCGAACAAATTGAAGTTTTAAGGGTGCTTATGAAGTTACTTCTTTGATTGAAAAGTATGATATTACTGTCCACGAATCTGAAAATTTTGACATACTTAAATATTGCTATGAAAACTATGCTCATAATGTCTATGTCAAAGAATTTATTGAAAGAATGACCGTTGCTTCGGAAGAAACTAATGCTATGCATGAATCTATAGATAATTATGATTCTGATGATTTGGTTGAAATATCCCTTGATGAACATGATGCTTGCTATTCTTGTGGCCATGATGCCAATATTTATGAAGATGAATTTGCTATAGTTTCTTATGTTAAACATGAGATCGTTGCTATTGCACCCATACTTGATAGTTCCTTCGATGAAAAGCATGATCGCAATGATGTTATTATTAATTCTATTAACGTCAATTGTGCTAATAATATGCAAAACCCTAAGCTTGGGGATGCTAGTTTTGTTATAACTACTATTTGTTGCAATGATCATGATTGGGGTGATTCTTCTTTTGATATTGCAAATTTGTTTAAGCCCCATGATAATAGTGTTTGCAATATTATTGAAAATGGGTTTGGAAGAGTGTCAACTTTAGATTCCACATATTTGTAGAATGTTCAATCCTATGAAATTTTTGATAAAAATGGGTTTGGAGAGGTCATGACTTTAGTTAATGTTAATCCCACTACTTTGGAAAAGTATCAACTTTGCATACATGTGGATCGCGTTAAGAATATGTTTTGTGATAGCTATATTGTTGAATTTGCTTATGATCCTATATGTAATTATTATGAGAGAGAAAAATATGGTTGTAGAAATTTTCATGTTACTAAATTACCTCTCGTTATGTTGAGATTGCTATTATTTCTTTCCGCTTCCTTGCATATGCTAGTTTTTGCTTGCCTTGATAATTTGGTTGCCTATAAGATGCCTATGCATAGGAATTATATTAGACTTAGATGTGTTTGTCACGTCTTTTATGATGCTCTCTTTGTGCTTCAATTCTTGTAATTCATGTGAGCATCATTGAAATCTCTTTGCCTAGCTAGGGGCGTTATCTCTTGTTGCCGGCCACCAGACCTCCACTGTCAACCACTACATCATCGTTGCCACCCCAAGTGTCGTCCCCATCACCCACTCGCGGCATCCTGCGCCATTCGAGCACCTGCGAAGGCACCACTGCGCTGATGGATAGGCGTCACGTGGTGTAGCCCTTCTCCCTCTCTCTGGGCACGCCACCATACACATCATATACTTTTTTTCCGTCATAGATAAGGCTACGTATTTGGGGTGTGCTCAATAAGCCCAAAATAGCCCGAAAAGTATCGTTAGGAGAGTCCCGAAAACATTCTATCCGGATGAAATATCATTGCACCACATCATTTCATTTGTATGGAATTATAAACATGCAATGAAATATCATTTCCACGATTTATCTATTTCCTACGAGCTGTCATCTCGCCGCAAAAAAAAGTATGAGGTGATACGGGATATTACATGCTCCCATGCTCAAGAGATTCTCGGCCGTTGAATCTTTGATCCAATGGTCATCATCGGTCAGTGGTAAAGGTTGCACGCTTTTGCCGAAAACTCCCAAAGATTCCTGAAATCGCGCTTTGGTCTACATCTGCCATCGGAGCAGATATTTTCCCAAACCCCTACTTCGTTGCGTGGGTAAACCCTGACCTTTTCTTGCGTGGGAGATAGAGGTGCAGGGCTCTTTGTTCTCAAGGAGAATGGCTTTTAGGATCTTATGCTTGGAAACGGAAGAATTAATGGGGGAGAGGGGCTGCTCGGCTCCTATGGTTGGAAACCGAACTATTAATGAGGAATCAAGCCGCTAGTATTCGTTTTGCTGAATTAATGGGGGAGTACATGCATATGCGTTTCAGTAAACCGATGTTGTTACCTAAAAATAAGAATTTTTTTGGTGGTTAAACACTAAAATAAAAATGATGATGTGGCTGCATGTGCTGGTGTGTCATGTGTGGGACATGTGTGATGAGGTAGATATATTGCATGTCAAGATAAATAAGTTAGTGGAGATGAACTTCTTAGGTATACTAGATGCGACGGATGCTGTGGGTCGCTGTGTGACTTGACGCGTCAGTAGCAGCATGGTCGAGCTGCCTTCCAAGCGAAGCTAGCTCCTGGCGCGCGGCAGGAATAAGCAGGGGAGCCTGGCTGGTGTTTTGGGACGAGGCGGGGTTTGTCAGATGTTGTGCGCCCGCGAGGAAGAACACGACTAGGCCTAGACTGAGTCATATCGGCCCGGCCGGCCGGGGAAACCTTTATTATTCTGGGTACATCTTAATGTTCCACTGCGACCGTGCATGGCCTAGCGTTGCACGCTGCTACTCGGTAAATATCCAGTAAGAAATTAGAGCAATTCCAACGGGCGACCCAAACGGGTCAGCCAGACGGACAAGTATGTCCGTTTTCATATTTGGATCGACGCGTGTGTCCAACGCTGGCCTGAACCTATTTTGAGGGCGCTAGAAAAAAAATAAATGCATGCATATTAAAAAAACAACATTAATTAAACATTAAAGCCGGCCACGAAGGCCGGCGAGAGTCCACGCGTCCACATTTGCATTAAAAAAAAGTATAAACTACAAGGCGGCGCGCTGCCCTAGGCGTTGTCGTCGTCGTCCTCGGGGTCTGTGAGGTCGATGAGCGTCGGCGCCGGCCCGGCCCAGGCGAACGCCGTGTTCC
>NC_041392.1:96179644-96181276 GCF_002162155.2 Triticum dicoccoides
TCCTCGGCCTCGCGCTGCTCCTACTCGAGGTCGCGCTCGAGCATCTCGAGGTACTCGCCGTCGCGGCGCTCCTCGGCCACCCTGATCTGGCGCCAGTGCTCGAGGTACGCCGGCTCCTGCGCCGGCGTCGCTCCCATCTAGACTGGCGGCGTGCGTACCCACTCGTGCACTACTCCCGTCCAGGAGAAGCGCTCGATGGGGGACGGCTCCCGCTCCGGCTCCGGCTTGATAGGGGACGGCGGGGCCACCGGCGGCACCACGCTGTCGCCCGTCGCGAAGAAGGCAAGTGCCTGCGCCATTGTCGCCTCGTACCGAGCCTCCTCTTCCGCCTCCGCCTTCTTCGACCTGCGCCGCTCGTCCTCCTCGCTCTCCCGGTAGACGGCCGCAAGGGCCGCCTGGTAGGCGTCCTCCGTCGCCTGGTCCTCCTCGTGGACGACGAGCGCCGGTGGCGACGAGCTCCGGTCGACCTCGCGCACGCCCCGTCGCCTCGCTTACTCTTGCTCGAAGGCGAACCACCTCGCCCAGTTGGGCGAGTCGGATGCGTAGGTGGCCTCGCGGCGCTGCTCCGGCGTCAGCAGCGCCCGCCGGCGCCATACCTCCTCCGCGTGAGCCGAAGCCGTCCGCGGCGCCGCCGGCACTGGGATCCTATCTGGATCCAGATGCCAGTCGTGCGACAGCGTCACGTCGGGATACGGCAGAGGCTGGCGGTGCTGCCAGTGCCACCGCCTGGTGCACTGACACGTTCACGCACTGCCTCTGCCGGGGAAAGGGGTGGCGGGGGCCTTGCCCTTGGCCTTACTACCGCTGGCGCCGGAGAAGAGGCCCGTCTCGCTGTGGTTGTGATGGCTAGGGTTTGCCGGTGACGAGGGAGCAAAGGTTGGCAGATGTGGATGGCGAGTTTGGATGAGGACGGCCCTGCCGCATGGTCGGCTTAAAAAAGGACGGGCACCGTCGCTGACGGGTGGGTCCGTGGTCATAAATTAAGCTGACCGCGTGGGCAGCGGGTAGTTGGACGGCCGCCATGTGAGGACGCGGCGGGCAGGGAAAAGGCGTGCGAAGCGTCCGTTCGGCGTCCGCGCCGACCCATTTAGGGCGCAAATTTGGACCGCAAATGCGTCGGCACGGACGCGGCACGAATGTGATTTGAGTTTGGGTCGGCGCGTTGGGCCATTACTTTTGTCCGCGCCGATCCAAATGGATGCAGAAAAACGAAATGAGTTGGCCCTTTGAAGTTGCTCTTAGGACGATTGGAAAGGGATGGTGTTTTGGGATTTTGCATCCATGAACCAACGGATTTGACGGGGTACGCTTCATGTCCATTGGGGACGGATGAGATGGTATAGCTGCAGAACTTCCCACTAGTATTTTTGTGAGTTAATTCACTCATTTGCAAAATAAATCATATGACATATTCCAAATTTCAAGTTTCAGTAATAATTAGACCAGCAAAATATGAGACATGTAACATAAAACGAAATATGTCAAGAATATTTTTCGAATAAGAGTATCCCCATCCGTCTTACAACAAACGCCATTCTGAAGTTAGGCACAAAGCTTGGTAATTACATGGAATGTCTTTTAGATAAAGGGTGGATTTTTATTGACTCGAATAAAGCATAAGAGCATCTACCA
>NC_041392.1:96181543-96216345 GCF_002162155.2 Triticum dicoccoides
CGTGGACGCACCCGGACGCGTCTGCGGATAGTGGTCATACGTCCCCTCGTATGTCCTGCCGGGCAGCCACACTCCTCAAATATAAACCCTCAAATCAATGCAATCCATACATGTGGATCATATAGCACAAATTCGTCACAATTCAACTATGCAACAAAGCAAAATAAATCACAGTTCAACAATTCGGACATGTCAAAATGAAATTCAAGTCCAGGCCATGACAGCCCAACGTGATGGACTTGTCCGATGCCATCCATGCCGCCTTCTGTTCCGCGTCCGCGACTGCCATTGCAGCTCTCATGGCCTCGTACTCTCTACATTCGTTGATCTCCTTCATCTAAAGCCACTTCCTTGCTTGGCTATCCATGAGGCTTGTGTCAGCCAACATTATCATCAAATTCTCTGTCTTGCAACTCAGTGCCATGGACAAGAGTCCCACAACTGACGACGAGGCAACATCCGTTGCATCAATAGGGGACGGGGTACCCGATGACGACATCTGGAGTGGCGGGTAGGGATGGCAGCAAGGATGGGGACAGCGATGGCTAGGGCACGGTAAATGGTAGACGGACGCGGGACTATGGCGGTGGATTTGGTGGGACTTGATCAATTTGGTGCAATTTCGGGTGGGTCATGTCTGTTGGATGACGCGGTGGATGCGGTCGGGCCTCCTCATATTCGTCCCAAATTTGGGTTGGATATGAGGAGTGCCGGTCGGGACGAACATATAGGGTCAGTTTGAGGTGCCCGGCTAGGTCACAGTTTTATGATTGGTCACTGACTGGACCTTCCGTCTAGACGTAGGGGGAGGGGGGAGCCCGACTGCATGTAGATGCTCTAAGTGGATACGAACACAATGATGACACACTGAGTCTCTGGATAGGTAGGATGAACACAATTAACACCAACACACATAAAAAAACACATTGACAAAGGGCAAAGTCATACAATGCCAAAGTTATGCCTAACCGGTGAAACTGAAAAATCTCCAAAGCGATCAACATAGCGCTCGACAAAATACAACAGTGATCATATCGACCCAACCACCTCTAACATCACAAGGACAACGGTATTGTTCAATAGCAACGCCTTCAGGAAGGGAATGACGCTCAAGCATCGTCATCACCAGATCCAACTATAAGAAGCTAGATTCTAGGGTTTCACCTTGAAGAACAAGTACGAGCATACCCGATCAATGCTTTCAACAAGGTAATTGATTGTGTGGATTGTCTATATGATCATTTTTTTTTCTGATTTTCTTTATTTTAACCATCTCTTTTCTTTCACCAAGACATAAAATATGGTTAGTTTTCTTCCTCAAAACAAGATATCAATCACACAAAGTCAATTACATATTTTCACACACGGTACAAACGCAAGAGAAATGGAGATTAAAGTTGCATGAGAAGTGTAGAAGCACAAGTATTTGAAGAAAGATAGTGAGAACATGATAACAAATTGGAGGTTCATGCGCCCGTCTCACCAAGGATGTGTTCCGAATCATATCGCCTTGGGTGGTCTAAGATTCTCACCTATGTAATGAGTACAAATGACTCTACAAAATCTACAAGATTAGTTTAGTTCGTGTAAGTTTGGGCTTCTGTAGTTTTTTATTAGAGTTTTGGAGGACATCTATGTGCAAGAGGTGGTGCCAAAGATGACGATAAATGTCATTTATTTATTTTTTTGTATCATGGATCTTTATTGTTTCAATGTGTTTTAATTTATTCAACATGGTTTACTATGGCTAACTAAAGTTGGATGGCTTGCTAAAGAAAACCAAAAAAATAGAGATTTCTTGTCGACGGTTAATGCAACTTGGATTTAATGATCTACTCGAGGTCCTAGAAGACACTAGAGAGAATGGTGGTGCCCTAAGGGACCTGACGGCAATGAAGGTGATGTAGTGGTTTTACCCACGTTCAAGCCCCTGAACGGGGAAAGATATACTTCATGCTTATCTATCTGTATTCATCCATGAGGGAATTGCAACGATGTAGACATGGGCGGAGCTGGAGCTAAAGTCACCATGATGTACCATTTAAACAAGGTGTAATTTTTTTAACCAACAATGCACTAAATTTGCACATAGGCTGCCAAACATAATAGAAATTTGTGTTTTCTATTTGTGCGTCGCCTGAAAATGGTGCATGCACCATTCAAATCCTTAGGAGAAGAAGACGATGAGGCGCGGTGCTCCGAGGATAACAGGTTGGCTGCGACACCCTTGGCAAGCCTCGTCCGAAGCTTGTTGGAGATGGGTACACTGCATCTTGGTGCGACATCATAGGCGGAACAAAGTCAGGGGTTTGACGGTTCGAGTGTGGTACAGGGTTACTAAAGACAGAAAAAGAGGGGGCTTAGAGGGATGACTAGAGGCGGTGACAGGCCGATGAAGGAAGTGGCTTGGGTAGGACGAGCCGACAAGGTGGCATTGTCAGTTCGACATCGACCATGTGAGTGGTGGAAGATGGCAGTTCGATCGATGATGACATTGGGTTCGCGTGCCATCGTTTGGATTCCAATCTGGTGTTACCTCCAACAACAACAAAGTTCATCAACGAGTAGACCCAAGCCTCCTCAAGTCGCCACCTTGGTTGCCCTCCCCTCTCCCTTCTCGTAGCCGCGTCAACGATGCCCTCATCGGAGTCCCTTTCATTTTTTATTCTAGTATGTGCTTGTTTCCTCTAGGTATTGGTTTTGGTGGCATGGCGATGTGGCAGAAATGATGTCGCATTGTAATCAGCTCTCTCAAGACTTTCCCTACCTTGACAACGTCTGATCCGACACCAAAGAAGGGCCTATGAGGGTAGGTTTTGCCATATATGTTGGCTCTCTTCAGATTTTGTGTCAGTCAAGGAAAACAGTCAGTTATATCTTGCTGTGGGTAGGGTTTGCCCCTGTAGGGGGAAGTTTCTCTCGAAAGCGGCTCGTCTTGTCCCCACGAACTCGAGCTTCACCTCCCTCCCCATGTTTGAGATGGGCCTCTTCCTGCTTGCGGAGGGAGTGCATGCCAAGATGGACACGTCCCGATCCAGATTCTTTTGGGAAGGAATGGGCCCGAATCGTAAATACCACATGGTCAAATAGGCGATGGTGTGTAGACCCAAGGCCTTGGGGGGCCTCGGGATCACCAATGCCCGGATCCTCAACATTGCCCTCATGTGCAAATGGATCTGGAAAATATCCCAGGGGTCCATGGGCTTGTGGGTGGACCTACTGCGGGCGAAATATTTTCCAAAAGGGAATATTTTCGAAGGGATGCATCAGGGTTCTCCTTTCTGAAATGACCTACAGGCCATTAATCCAGCTTTTGCAATGGGGGCAAAGTTCGCTATAGGGAATGGCCACTCCGCTCGTTTCTCGACAGCCCATTGGGTGGGTTCTCAACCTATTTGGGCTGAGTTCCAAGATCTATATACAATTGTTGTTGACCCAACAATGTCTGTTGCAGAAGCGCTGGCCTCGACCCCTCCAACAATCCACTTCTTGCGTGAACTCAACGTCCAAGAGCATGAGAGCCTCTCGGCCTTGCTTGGCTTGATCGGGTTGACCCTCTTAACTGACTCCCCTGATACAATGACTTGGGAGCTCACTGGGTCGGGCAAGTTTACGGTAAAATCACTCTACCACAAGCTTTGTCAAGGGCCGGCACAGCTGGTGGTAAGGGTTTGTGCAAGGCGTGGTTGCCTCTAAGAATCAAACTTTTTTATGATAATTATTCCGCAACAAACTTTCTACCTCCCTGAACGTAGCCAAACGTAACGGCCCGGCCACTGACCCATGTGCGTTATGTGGTGCACCCGAAGACGCTAACCACATTTTCTTCCGGTGCCCACTCGCGATGTTTGCGTGGAGCACGGTGCGTACCGCGGCGGGCGTGCAGTGGGACCCAAGGTCTTTGAATGAACTTGTTAACTTGCTAGACTCGGTCCAGGGCCGCGGCAAGCATGTGATGTGGAGTTGTGCAGGGGCACTCCTAGGGGCATTTTGGTTAACTAGGAACAAGCTTACCATTGAGGGATGTTTCCCATCTCACCTGGCTAATATCATTTACAAATTCAACTTGTTTCTACATCAGTGGATTCTGTTGGGGAGGCGCAAGGATGCTGAGCTGATGAAGCATGCCCAGGACCGTTTGCTGCAAGTTTACGTGATGGCTAGGGAGCCGACGACCACGGCCTAGTGGAGTGGTCACTTTTGTTTCTCTCGCGAGCATGCGCGCTCTGTAGGGCCTCCGGCCTTGTAAAATTTCTCGCGGCCTCTCCGGCTATGAACCTCGGACATCCCATCGTTTCTTTGGCCTGGATGGCTTTTGGTGCTGTAAGTCTTAAGAATTGGCACGCTGCCTGTTGTGGGCTTTATTAAATTAAAGCCGGAGGCATCTGGCGTCTTTGTTCTAAATTTTTTTCTTGCTGTGGCGATTTGGGCATTTTTTCGATTTGTTTGTTGACATGGTCCAATTTCTCCAACCCTTTTCATCTGTGGTGAGCAATTGGAAGCATATATTGCATAGTGTGATGCTTCAACTAATGTTTATTCGATAATTTATGCATCTCGTTTCATGCGGCAAGGGGCTACTGTAGGTTTTAATGCCTGGTTGAGAACATTTGCAGGTGTCCTTTTCCTTTCTTCTCTCTTTTTTTTGCAGGTGCTCTTTCTCTTTCCTTTGTTGTCGACTCAATGTAATTTTCAATCTCCGGTGGGCGGCATGTTATTGGTGAAGAAGATGACAAATATGATTTTTAGTGCAATTTTATTTTTACTAGCAGTAGTTTACGGCTAGTAGTAAAGTTTTCTGTGATAAATACTCTTCGGTGTCTTGTCTAAAAAAGAAATTCATCAACGAGTAAACAGCTATGGACTAACCGGATGGCGACTCTCTCACCTCTCCTCCCACCCCACCCTAGGCGACCATGGCGCCGGCCGTGATCTGTTTTGATTCCTCCACCAAAATACTTTTTCAAGCCGATGGATCCTTTCAATGATCCACACTCCATCGCTCATCAATTGGATTTTTTCATTTGGACATCACTTTAGAGGTGAGATCCGTAAGTATTTCCAATCTTCGGTAAACCCTATCTCCTCCTCCCATGGATTCTCCCTAGTGATCTCTTTTGCAAGATTTGCTTTCCATCTGAACACTCTCAATGTGAGTTCGGCACTATCTTCACGCACGGGAGGATCTTATGAATCATTTGAGGTATCTCATATCAAGGGCAATATTTTCATGTTCAAAGTATGTTCCAAGGCCGTGGGTTTCTTCTTGGTACGTAAGTGTTATTTCAACTGTGAATTATTCAAATGCTACTTCCATCTATGGAGTGGTGGAGGCCCAAATTGGATTTACGAAGAGAAGAAGTGGTATAAAGAACAAGATTCTGAATGGGCTATTGTCACTCAACGTCACAAAGGTAAACGCACACATCCCATACCTATCAATCAAGTTTACCGTAGAATCCTTGGCCACCTTCCACCTACGCGCTCGAAAGATGCTACTCATGGTAATTACCTGCTTTCGGGTGCGAGTGCAACACCCCTGGGATCTATGATGCATGGCCCATCAAGTCAAGTTGATCGTGATCTTCGCACGATGCCGGTGGATACAACCACCCACATGCATAGCGGATCGGCCGTTGCAAGAACCGGGGAAGGTTTTGAACCAGTCGGCCCAGGAGGACTATGTTGGGCCCAACAGGCCATCATACTTGGACCAGCCCAACAACATGGAAGGCGTATCGATAGGGTTATTTTCCCCTGGAATATCCAATTTTTTTTACTTGCAAAAATGCCTTGGTATTGGGCACACGCGTTCTCAATGCAACAATAAAATCAGATGTCGTGTTTGTTACAGATATAATCATATTGCTAGATTCTGTTACAACAAGAAAATCAGAGTTAATACTTATCAGGTCAAACAAAACCTGAAAGCTCGACCTGTTATAACTGAAGCCCGCTTAGTCCCCTCGGCTTCTCCCCCTGCCTTTCATCCCCTGCTCCACCCGCTACTGCTGCAAACACTGAGATGGCCTACTTCCCTTGCAACCCACTCCCCCACCTTCCCCCCGGAACTGCAATCATCCCTCCTGGTCCCCTTCGTGCTCGCCGTGGATATGTGGTTCTTGGAGGTGAGCTTCCGATGGTGTGTGTGACGAGTGGGCAATCGCCATGCTCATCCCCGAGGTATCTGCTGAGGAGTTTCATGGCGCCATTGCTCTGATCACCAACTTCTTGGAGGGGCGTGGATGGCACATCAACTACACCTCTCGCTGTGGTATGTGCACTGCTTTGATTCATTTTACTACTGCCTTCTCGCGTGATACTGTTGTCAATCTTACTCCATTTCAGATTGGGGACTCTGTTCTTAGAATTAGCAGACATGATAGAGGTATTAACTACTGCACATTACATTCACGCACGATATTTGGATCTTACTCATGAACTATCCACTTGAATGTTGGGATGTTGGGGTTATAAGCCGCATTGTTTCTCCTTATGGCCGCTTTCTGATCTAGAACAAAGATCCAAGGGACAAGTCGAGGGTTATTGTTAAGCTCAGGGTTATGAATGTGGACACTATACCCATTAGTTTAGTTGTGTTGAGAAACCATGATGATGTGGGCTATGGTGACTCATGGACCTGCCCAATCTATATTCTGTCTCGGGAGCTGATTGGTCAGCAAGGGGGTGATGAGGATCCACTTCCATCTGATGGTGGAAATCCTCACCCTCTCCCTCATGTTCATGGAGGTTTTTGGCATGATGAGGTTTTGGGAAATATACCTATGGACCAGGTTGTTATTAACCCCCACAATGAGAATCTTGGTGCACCTTATGAAGATGTTCATGCTGTCCATAATGACAATGTGAATCATGCTACTGAACAGATGGTTGCTGCTGCTGAACCTAGTGTTGTTGGTCATGTGGAGGCACCTGCCATGGAGGAAACACAGACACCAATCCAGATACACACTAACACACACTATGTTGCTCCTCATGAGACACTTGGGCCTGATTATATCCCAATTAATCCTACGCCTTCTCAGCCCAGCTCACAGACTAGCCCTGAGTTTATGCCTAAAAACTGCAGCATGAATTACAATGACATTCCATCTTCTAGCAGTACCCAACTTGTGCAAACATGTAACATTTCGATTGAAGGTGTACCAGAGCATATTAATGTTCTTCAGGAACTTATTAGAAACCTTGTGACAAATGCTCAAGACATCATTCCCAAACTTGGTGGCAGCAAGATTATCAATGTATCTTGCAATGTGGTGGATGCTGTGGGCTCAAATGGTACTAATAAAAGATGCTATCTGCAGATACAGACTGTCCAGAATGAGCAACCTAAAAATGCCAGTTCTGTCAGTATTGAGGAGATCACTGGCCAGGAATTCTCTGAAGTTCAGAAACCATCCAACAGGCAGAAAAAGAAGAAAATCATAGATGACTCTTTCTGCCCGAGGAGCAACAGGATTGCTAAGCTCACCAAGGGCTTCAAGGATCAGGTTGCTGCAATAACAACCAACACTAATTATGTGAGGGTTGACCACAGTACTCAACAGTGTTCAAAGAAACTGAAGAAAGTTGTTGTTGTCAATTTAGGGCCTTAGTTTGATGCTGTGATTATTAATAAGCAGGCTCCTCCTCCACTAGAAATACCTATGAAGACCCTGCAGGCCATTGGCACTGGCCCATGTAAGATGGCACCTCATGAAGTGTCATCTAGTGCCCTGCACTATGACAACTCTGATGATTAGGATCTGCTGCTATCCTGTGGGCTTAGATGGCTCCCCTAATGGCCATCTAGTTATGTTTTCCTTGCACTTTGCTTGCTTTATTTTGTCATTTGGATGCCTGTGTGCATCAGTTATCAGTATGGTGTGTAATAATTATACTTTGTGCTACCTCTGTTATTATGGTCAACCTATCAGAATCCTATGCTGCTATATGAGCCTGGTCAGTTTGGTTATCTCTTATCTGTCAATGTACCTCCTCTTATTATATAGTGGCACTTGTTATGATTATGGCACCTACTGTAGCAGTAGTAATAGCAAACCCACTGGCAGTACATATTATGCTCTTCATAATATGTCTCAATGCACCCATCTATATAATTGCCATGAATAGAAGTTGGAATATCTTAAATTGTAATGTAAGAGGTATAAACTCCACAACTAGATGGAATGATATTAGAAGAAAAATTGATGAAAGTGCATGCTGCATTATGACTTTTCAAGAAACCAAGAGAGAAATATTTGACAATGCATACATCAAGAATTTTTTTCCCAAGAGGTTCAATCAATTTTGTTACTCACCATCCAATGGTAGCTCTGGAGGTTTGATTACTATTTGGAATGGTAGCATAGTGAAGGGCAGAGTAATATCTCAAAATTACTATCAGATCACCATTGAGTTTACATCTAATTTGGATAATAGTTTCTGGTAACTAATGTCTATGGGCCTAACAACACTGAAGGTAAATTGGAATTCACTGACTGGCCTATGAGTCTGAATATGAACCAGTCTAAGCTATGGATGATACTTGGTGAATTTAATTTTATAAGAAGCCCTGACAATAAGAACAAACCAGGTGGTGATCCTGCCAGTATGATGACTTTTAACAATATCATTGTCAATTTGGATCTGGTTGAAATCCCACTCAAAGGAAGATCCTTCACATGGAGCAATAAACAAGACCAGCCACTATTGGAAAAGTCAGATTGGATATTTACTAGCTCTCATTGGACTACTGCTCATCCATCTACTATGGCTATCCCATTGGCAAAAATTGCATCTGACCATGTTCCTATCAAAATACAAATTGACAACAACATCCCAAAAAGTCAGATATTCAGATTTGAAGAATATTGGACTGAATTTAGTGGATTCATTAATACTGTGAAGAAACACTGGTTGAATTCAACTCATTTTTCTGTCTCTGCTAAAAATTTAAATTCCAAGTTTAAAGCCATTAGAAGAGGTCTGAAAACATGGAGCAAACAATACTCCCAACTCAACAAAACCATTGACAATTGTTCTTTCTATGTGAAATTAATTGATGGCCTTGAGGAACAAAGACCACTATCTAGGGTGGAAAGGAATTTCAGGGTTTTATCAATCATACAAACAAATTACTGGAGGCAAAGAGAATATATTGGAGAATTAGGGCAAACATCAGATGGGCAAACCTTGGTGATGAAAATACCAAGTTCTTTCATGCCATTGCTACTTATGTATTTAGGCACAACTACATCACTTATCTTATGACAATGGATGGACAACAAGTATTTGATCATGACCACAAGCTGCTTTAATCTGGGCAGCTTTCAAGGATAGGATTGGGCCTGTAGCAAACTTCACACAAAATTTTGATATATCCCATGTTGCAATGGATGATGATCTATATGATCTAGACAGGCCTTTCTCCAATGAAGATTGATGATATCATCAATAAAATGCCCAATGACAAATCACCTGGACCTAATGGTTTCAATGGCCTATTTATGAAGAAATGTTGGCACATCATCAAGCATTATTTCTACAAGTTCATCAATTATTTCCACAATGAAATTGTTTCTCTAGCTCCTATTAACACTGCCTACATAACTCTGATACCTAAGAATGATAACCCTGAAACTCCTGATGATTATAGGCCCATATCTCTTTTAAGTATGCATATCAAAATACTTACTAAACTTCTTGCTAACAGAGCACAACAGATCATCATATCCAGAGTTAGCAAAAATCACTATGGCTTTATTAAGACAAGGAATATTCAAGATTGTCTTGCATGGAGTTTTGAATACATACATATGTGCCACAAATCCAAGAAAGAAATCATTATTTTCAAGATTGATTTTGTTAAGGCATTTGATAAGGTTAACCAGAAGGGCATCTTATTTATGATGAAGCATCTAGGTTTCAGCAACAAATGGATTAGATGGGTCACATCTATCTTGTCTACTGCCACTACCTCTGTTATCCTAAATGGAGTTCCAGGTAAGTGCATTCATTGCAAATGTGGTGTCAAGCAAGGAGATCCATTTTCCCCCTTATTGTATGTTATGGTTGGAGAATTATTGCAAATCATGGTTAATGAAGCATGGAGGAATGGAACACTATCTTTGCCTATTGAGACCAACTATACTAAATGCTACCCCATCATACAGTATGCTGATGATACCTTAGTTATCCTGCCTGCTGATGAGGAACAAATTAGGAATTTTATTGAGATCCTTGACAATTTTTCCAAAATCATAGGGCTTGTAGTAAACTACAGTAAATCCTCTATGGTGCCAATCAATATCCTTGGTGATAAAGCTCAGGAACTGGCTAATGCCTTTAGCTGTCAAAAAAGTCATGCCTTTCACATATCTTGGTTTACCTATGGGATCAACTAGGCCTAAAGTATCTGATTTGATGCCCATGGTATCAAGGCTTGATCACATGCTATCTGGCATTTCTTCCATGATGTCATACTCTGGGAGACTTGTTCATCTCAAGTCCATAGTTGCTGCTCTTCCAATCTTTGTCATGTGCTGCATCCGAATACCTTTCACCATACTGGACCACTTTGAAAAATTCGGTAGAAATTTTCTTTGGTATGGCAAAGATATCAATAAAAAAGGAATTTGTCTTGTTAAATGGGATAATGTATGTCTGCCAAAAAAGTAGGGGGCCTGGGAGTGCTAGATCTGAGAACACAAAACAAAACTCTGCTTACTAAATTCCTTTTCAAGTTTTTTAATAAGCATGATATTCCTTGGGTTAACCTTATCTGGAACAATTACTATGGCAATGATGAGATACCTAGTTTCCCTACCAAGGTGGGATCCTTTTGGTGGAGAGACTGTTGTTCTATCTTGCAGGACTTCAAAGACATGACTATATGCTATCCTGGGAATGGTAATACAATTAAGCTATGGTTAGATAAATGGTGCTCCCATACACTTACCCAAACAATGCCTCAGCTATACTCCTATGCAAAAAATGTTGACATCACCCTTGCATCTGCCAGCAACATGGAGGACAATGACTTTTATGATTTGTTTCACCTACCTATGTCTTCCATTGCAGTTCAACAGAGTAACAATCTCAGAGAGCTGATCAACAACAGAGATAACCATCAAATGCCAGACTCATGGAAATTTTATTGGGGTGGCACTAAGCGCTCTAATAAGAGAATATATCTTGAACTTATGGGAAACCCTGCTGATGCCCCTAAACCTTACCAATGGATATGGAAATCATGTTCACTCCCCAAGCAGAAATTCTTCTTCTGGCTTCTGTTACAAGATAGATTAAACACCAGAGTCCTACTTAACAGGAAGAATTTCTACATTGAGACAAGTAAGTGTGTGTTAAGTGATGATGAACCTAATGGACATCTAATGCACCTCTTTTTTAGTTGTGATTTCAGCCAAAATTTCTGGATGAACATTGGGTACCAATGGGACACTGATTATAACCTTATAGAGATGCTCCTGGAGGGTAGGAATCAAAATACTTATGGTTGTTTTAAAGAGTGTCTGATTGCTGGATGCTGGAGTTTATGGAAGCACAGAAATAGCATCATCTTTGACCACAAAATCAAGAACATGGCATATTGTATAGCTACTTTCAAGGAACACTTCAGCATGATCATAAAGAAAGCAAAATCTAGGTTGAAGGATGGCATGCAAAGTTGGCTAGATCATTTGTAGACTATCTATTTTATTTTCCCTCTTTTTATCTACCATGTACATCCATATGTAATTATCCCTTTTTATAAATGAAAATGAGAGTTACAGTGGGGGCCTTCCCCACTGTCTTTGCTAAAAAAACGAGTAAACAGCTAGCGTCTTTGCTTTCGTAGTCCATGTACTATGACTTTTGAGGGAATCAACCTGAACCATAGGCATGCGTGATGTTCCTTACTAGTGCAAAATAAAAACATCTCGTCTTGCAAATAAATATTGATTACAACTTGGCATCCTTTCTCGCGCGGAGCAAAATGAATCCCATACGAAGACAGACTGAAGATACTACGAGTTCTGAAGCAAGCAAGCGATTTTGTTTGCCATCAGGACATGAAGATAATCTGATTTACCTGAAACGCGTGATGGAACGGATCCAAATCCAATTAATCGAACCAGTGAACTAATCATCAATCAGCACGACCTGGGGCGGCTTGGTCTACGAGGCGCCACGCGCACTATGTAGTCCTCCCTGCGGTGTACCCTCCAGCGCGCGCTCTGCACGCCGTAGCATGCGCACCTCGGACCGCAGGCGCTGCTCCGCCGCCTTGCTGCTCTCCAGCTCTGCCTGCGCCGCGGCGAGCTGTGCCTTCTCCTTCTGCAGTTCCTCGTCGGCCGACCGTTTGACCGTGGCGAGCTCGACCTTTGCCTTCTCCCGGTCTTCTTCTGCTGCCCGTTTCCACACCACGAGCTCGGCCTTTGCCTTCTCCCGGTCCGCTTCTGCCTCACGCTTCGACTCCACGAGCTCGGCCTTTGTCTTCTCTAGCTGTTCCCGCAATGCTGCGTTGTCAAGCTCCGCGGACTCCAGTTTCTTGTCCACATCCACAGCATATCCCAAAGAGAACGTTACGTAATTCAAGGCCTGCACATTAGCAGTGTGATCATTCTACTAATACATGCACCTATGTGTGAACGATTCGTTGCAACATTCCACAGCGTACCTCGAGCGTGGCCACAAAGCCAGATGCAAGACATCTGAAGGCTCCTTGGCTGCGAACAGGCGCTCTTGGGACCCCGTGAGACCCTGCAGCAGCTCCTGTGCAGCTTTCCAGTCGATGTTGTTGTTGGAGAAATGCAGTGGCGGTGCCGAACACATTCCAGCAGGCGACGAGCAGCCATGGGCAGCATGCGAGGTGTTCAATACCACTGTAGGATGCAGACCCTCGACCTCCTTGCTGCTGGCTTCGTTCAGACGCCTTTTCTTGGCTGGCACACATTTTCCCTTCTCTACCTGCTCAGAGGCTTGAGCAACTTCCGTGTCGGCCACCATGGTGTACATGAAGTCGAGAACGGAGGAATCCATCTCTGATAGAGAATAAGATAAATATTCTTCATTGAACAAACAAACCATGAAAACAAAAGGAGATTTTGGTGTTTACCTTTAGAATGGGTGGTTGTAGGCACTGAAGGAATGGTCATGGCCGATGGTAGAGGTGCACTCGATATCTTAACAGTGGTAAGTTTATTGTAAGAAAGATAAATATTGAGATCAACAGGAGTAGCACTATGAGCACGCAACAACTCCGCCGCCAATTCATTCTCCACAGGATTGAGGGCTAGTTCCTTAAGAGCGGTCTGAGGAGGCTCACCCCACTCCACAGGGCAAGGCCACGACGTTGGCGAGAAGAGAAAAAAGAAGCCACGCTTCCAATCCTTGATGTAATGCGGAAATCCCGTGAAGCGCAGGTTCTTCTTCGCTCGAAAAAGGTACCATCTATTTCCATGAACGACAATGGAGAAGAAGTGCAGGAAGACGGCCAACGATGGCTCCGCGCCGGCCTCGTGGCAGAGTGCGAAGAACCCGGCCATCATGCGCCAGCAGTTCGGCGTGAGCTGGGACGGCGCGATGCGGAAATGGGAAAGTACCTGGCAGAAGAAAGTGTCCAGCGGGATTCGCATCCTGCCCTCCAGCGCGGCCTCATACACGCAGATGAACCCTCCCGGCGGCGGCGAATTCGCGCGCAGGTCATCGGTGAGGAGTGCGGTGTACTCATTGGGGACGCCGTGCCTGGCTCGAAGCTCGTCGACCTTGTCCTTCGCGCGCAGGTCCGAGACGAAGCCCTGGGCATCGTCGGGACTCGGGCCGGAGGCTGCAGCGGCGGCGCCATTGAGGGGGTCGCTGGGGGTTGAGGAGGAAGCCATGGCGGGTGTTTCTCTACTGTGTGGCTCCAGCGGTGTTGCTTGCGGTGGAGAGATGAAGGGCCCGGCTCAAGGCGTGTATAAGTGCAAGCTCCCTGCTTGGCTTCCCGAGGAGCCCACCTTCTCTCCACTCGAGTAGTTGAATTGGGAGCACCGTAGTAAATGGATTGTTTGCCCGCTCTACCTAATCACTCTACAGTCTACACCCTGAGCTGAGTCAATGCTCATTAACTGTTAATTGCAGTTGACTTTTGGGGAACATATCACCGCAAACTAAACAATATATTCACAATCTACATGTGGCCGGAGTACAATACTCCATCCTTTCCGGTTTATAAGGCTCAAATCTTAAATCTCATCAATCAAGGCATTTTGTGAGTAGAGAAATGTATCTCGTACTACTTTATAAACTACCCCAATTAAACTCATGCATTAATTTGGATTAATTGCATTGCATGCATGCTTGGCCATTAAATGAGTAGGAACATTACATGCATTGGTGTATTCCTCTTTAATTCTTGCATGCAAAGGTTTAATGCGTATTGAAAACTAAAAATGAGATGGAGATAAGCCTTCTAAATTGAAAAAACAAAAAGTTAAAATAAGCCTTATAAACCAGAAAGAAGGGAGTATTTCACTATGAGTACAAATTCACAGGTTTACGTGCTTGTAAACAGTTATTTGGAACTGTTCTTTAGTCGGTAATAGTGAACAAATTATTATCAATTGATCAGAATGTACAAGAACAATTTTCTCGACTATGGGGACACATCTCATGCTACTATAGGATATTCTTTTTGTTGATGGTCAAAGAATTGAATGAAATCTAGACTCGCGCAGTGCCAAAAAACATTATTGGTCTCTTTGTGCAAAAGATGCACAAATCTCTTAGAAACCACAAAAGTTTTAGTTCACATATATTGCTTGATCAATAGAAGAAAAAAATATATGTTGATATGTATAATGCATTCCGGTCAAAAGAAAAAAAAACGAGAGCCGACTCCCCAATCCATCCTTCTAGTGGGTGACGACGAGACCCCATGAGGCTCACGACACATTGTTTGTTCCACATGCCGCAACAAGGTCACTCCCCAAAACATCCTTCTAGTGGGTGACGACGAGACCCTATGAGTCTCACGACACGTTGTTTGTTCCACACGCCGCAATAAGGTCTTGGGTCGTCTGTTTGCATGCCGGTGCATGCCCCATCTCCATAGAAATACACATTCGCCCTCTCATACTACCACATCTTGGGAGCCACTTGGCGCAATCGCCACCACTCATGCAGGTTTGGTGGCGGCAGTGGATGAAGTGTGCATGGCTCAAAGAGAGGGGACAATAAGATGGCGGAGGAATATTTTGGCTAACTATTGCTAATGCCTCCTGATGAAGCTATGTATCTAGGGTAGGGTCATGGATCTGTCCAACATACCCTCCCCAAGGGCATCTCTACAAATAATCAGAAACAGTCGAAGAGAAACCATCATCCACTCGACCATGAAGATGTGTTCACTCGACCACCTTGAAGACACTCGACCACCAGAAGATGAGAAGCCCTTCACTCCGCAACGGTATGGGTTTAAGTCATAGCTTTATGGACATTTATAGCACTTTACTTCGGACGTTACCAGTAACGCTCCTCCTTTATGAACATTGAACCCTATGTAACAGAGGGGAGCTAGGGTCCTGGCGAACTCTATATAAGCCACTCCCTCCTCTGGGACAAGGGTTCGCACTTTCTGTAATTCACACGCATATACCCAGTCGACCGCCTCCGGGCTCCGAGACGTAGGGCTGTTACTTCCTCCGAGAAGGGCCTGAACTCGTAAAACTCGTGTGTACAACTCCTCCATAGCTAGGATCTTGCCTCTACATCCCTACCCCCTATTCTACTGTCAGTCTTAGAACCACGACACCTCCCTCCTCGCTCTCCTCATGTTAGGGCTTACACAATGCCCATCATCCCCATTTAATCTGTATTTGGTGGGATCTCCTCGAGATGAAGCGATTTGAAGGTACAGACTGTTGTCATGCCCATTCGTCCGAGCGATCTCCCAGCAAGTCGAAGTCCTCCAGCTTCTCTGACGACTACTGGATTATATCTCTAAAACTTGTTGAAACTTGGTAGTTCTAAATGCAAAAACCGCAAGTTTCATCGTTTAAAATTAGAACTTTTTGAGGGATTCTCCTTTTTACTACCCCCTCGTGCGGAAATGAACTACTGCGCAAATCATGAGGCAAAATGAGCGGGCAACAGGACTTGGCAGGTGAGTGCCCCACCGCATTTTCGGATGTGACTCTAGTCGACATACTTATTGCTACAACGAGTTGCGAGCAAAATCCTTGACAGCCCCTACCCCTGTAGAAACAAGTTAGCAAAACAAGAAGAGAGGAAAACTTACAACACTTTGTCCCACAGTCAATGGCCAACATTGCAGCTAGTCTTAAGTCGTTGTGTTTGCACATGAACACATCATTATGTGCTTACGACATAGAGCGCAATAAGCAGGGCACATCGAGGGAGAAGAAGGCCAGAAGAGCGATACGGTACACCAGACACGCCGGCAAGGTGTCTTGAAGACCCGAAACCCCACATGCCCAGGAGGGACTGCATCAAATGTGCACGGTGACTATGATATGCCCTAGTCCGACATGGCGGCCTTTATGGGCCTAAGTTTCGTTGCTATCAAACGGAGAACAATGAAGAACGAGAATAAGGAAAATGTGGGTAAAGAATAAAAGATAAATAATATAGAGGTACATTGTTATATTCGGTTAGAGCATCTACATCCGCGATGGACAAATACAGACCCTCAAACGCCCGTGGACGTGCCCGGACGCGTCCGTGGACACTGACCAGTCACGCCTCAAATATTTGATTCTACAACCGGACACCTCAAATTAGAAATCACAAATCCATATTATTACATGCAACTTGAAACCTAGTCAAACCGGAGCTCACCCGATTCTACCGTGGCCTTGTCCGGCGGCCGGCGCCACTCCTCCGAGTGTTGGTCCGATCGCGACATGGTAGAGTAGGGCATGGGACACGAGCAGGATCATGGGACTCAAGGCGCCGCCATCTCTCATGTTGTACTCTTCCTCGTTGGCCTATAACCCGAACGGTGCCGGTAAACGCCAGATCGATGATGAATCCATCCTGGGATGAGCCGGTGACGTTCACCATGATGCGATTGCGACGCCCGGACTACTGCACCATACGGGGCGCTGGAGAATGCCACTCTGCCTCCCCGACATCCACCGCCGCGAGGGCTGCCGCTGCCTCCCGCACATGTTGCCTCACATGGCGGGGCACACCGTGCCATGTTCTCGTCGAATGAGGCCCATGGTGCATCCTGATGCTTGGCGCACCAACGAAGGAGTTGCGTGTATGCCACCACGTTCGAACGCCAGACGGACCACACCGCCTCCGGCGAGGTAGCGACGTCACACCTAGCGCCGGATCCATGCGCCATTTGGGCGAACACAATGGATTCCCGATGGAAGGAGTTCGAGCGCTGCCGGGCAGACGTCTCCTCCCGGGAGCGGCAGAGCGCAAGTCGGACGCCCATGTCCTCCTCGGGGCCGCGTTGGATGAGCTCGGAGTCGATGGATCTAGAGGTGAAGGACTCGGAACCGCTGCCCACCATGCCGGAGACGGCTGTAAATTGCCGGTGGTGAGCTTGGGTGGCGGAGGGAGTGAAGGATGAAGTGGCTAGGGTTTGGTCCGGCGAGCGGATGGGGACGAATATATGTGGGGTCGGATGGGCCAGGGTGGGATGTGTCCAACGTGGCGGGCGTGCTCAGGCGCCCTCATATCCGCCCTATATTTGGGCTGGATATGAGAGGTGTAGGTCAGCCTAGACGTTTGAGGCCCGTTTGATGTGCCCGGCTGGGTTGAAATTTTGTGACCGGGCGGCCCGCCCGGGCATATGAGATGGGTCACTGACCGGTCACGTTTATTCGACCCATACGCCCCCCTCAAACGGGCCTCAAACGCCCGGGCTGACCGATGGGGCGGATATGGGGGCTCCCAAGCACGTCCGCCACGTAGGACTGACGATGGGGTCCCACGTGGACTCTCCCAGAAACCCGACGGTTCGATGGACGCCTCCTCCATCGCCGTGGTGTGAACGCCGCGTGGTGCTGCTCCGGCTCGCCGCCCGAGGCCATAGCCGGCCGGTGTCCCCAACCCTAGCCCATCCACCTCCTCCCTCTCTGCGCCGCCACCCGAGCCTGTCCGCCTCCTCTCCCTGCTCTCCCATGCTCTTCGGCAATGGTCTGGCACCTCATCACCACGTACGTTATGCTCACGCCTGAGCGCTGGAGGTAGATCATGGAGGAGATGAAGGCAAGGCACGCCGCCCGCATCGTTACCAGGTTGCCTCCGGACTCGCCGGAGCCGGAGGAGAACGAGGAGCAGCAGCCAGTGGAGGAGGAGGGAGAGCCGCTGTTGGATCCGATGGGGGAGGCGGATCCGGAGGAGGAGGAGGTGGAGCTACTAGAGCAAGTCTTCAACATGGCGAAGGCGGAGCCAGAGTTCACCGTCGCCCAAGCCGCGGGGATTGCGGAGCAGCAAGCCATTCTGGAGTCCATTCAGGATGAGACAAACGTGGAGGCCAACCTTACTTCCTCCGGCAGGAGCAGGCGGCGTTCGGCGCGCTCTTCACCGAACTCGACGCGGAGATAGAGGAGAAAGAGGCCGCAGTGGAGCAGCCGGAGGCGCGGGAGCTACAGCTGCCGCCCATGCCGCTAGAGCCGGGCGTGAAGATTGTCGACATCTCTAACGAGGAGCAGCTAGGTGATCGATGTAGTACGTAGATTTATTTCCTTTGCATGGTTTTGTATGGACTTAAGAATCTAATATGAAATATTCGAATGCAGTTGTGCTAATTTGAGAACTACCCATTCACTACCCATGACCCGCTGGCACTGATCCACATTTTGCTTCCCACCGATGTGAGCCACTCCCCGTTATTAGCATGTATGCCTTGGTGCTGGCTTCAATTGCTTGTCGCCTCAATTCTTCTAGGCATGTGAGCGGACCTCTCTCCTCTGCATGCAAGGTTACAAACCCGTAATTAACTGTCGATTGTTAAAAGTCAATGAATCGACGAGGCGTTTTGCAGTAGCTGGCTCGTGAATTGACTTTTCGGTCCACGCGGCTGGACTTTCAGTGCGTTCAGACGGAGGTCTTCTGTCGTTTACATAAAAGGAAAAGTATTTCCAATATTGTTTTTGAACACAGTACATACGCAAGGCTCATATACACGCGTATACACTTAACCCTATGAACACATACATCCACACTCTAACCCTGTGAGCACCTCTGAAAGACTAAACCGGCATATCATCTCGAAATTTACGAATTTACAAAATCACCGTAGGCATCTCAATCGTCGACGGGAACGTCTCCTCCCACTGAATGCGCATCGACGGAAGTCTGAAATAAATTCAGGAATATATGTGAGCAACATGACTTAAACCCTGATGGTCTGGGATACCACAATGTCTCTAACCATCCAACATAGGTTGGTTCGCAAAAGTATCTCGGATTGATATGATTCAAAAGCAAAATTGTCCGCCACGACAAGACGCACAATTTTTATGTTGAACACTTCTTATTTCAGGGTCCTCTCGAAGAATAAAACACTCACGCTTTACTTCACACATGTATCACAGACATGTATGTGATATTTTTCTATGGAGGTTGCATATGTCCTTGGATTGTGGCAATCCAATAAAGAAAAAATTGCATGCCTAAATGAGGCGCAAGATTTTCATATTGAGCACTTATCAATTTAAGATAATCTTTAGGGTGACAAAGCCCCCTTTTACTTTGTTTTTTGCGAAAATACTTTCGATCTATTCATCAATTGTCAATGTAATATAAAAAAAATCAGAAGTAAGAATTGTATCCAAATTTATAGACCAACTAGCAACAACTACAAGCACTAGAGCGAGCCGAAGGCACGCCGCCATCATCACTCTTTCCTCATCGGAGTCGATGAAACATTGTTTTAGTAGACGGTTGTCGGTGTACAAAAAAATGGGTACACTTTTTGTACCCTTATAACTGTGCACGGGCAGTCTGAGCCACGAGCACCACCACACTGAGCAAGGCAAGGGAGGTGAGCCAAGGTAAGGCCGAAACTCAGGAGAAGCAGAACGACGCCAAGACCAAGACCACAAAGAGCAAAGGGGACGAAGCGGACCCCCCCCCCCCAGCAAGATCCTTGTCGGGAGGCGGTTTTAGCAAACCCGGCAAGACCCTTGCCGTGGCAGCTCGCCCCACATCTACGGAGTAAGTCACCGCTGAGTCCACTGCCCCCATGGGGCAAGGATTCGGGAGACATCCCCGTGGTGGCATGCAGATCTTTGTGAAGACATTCAAGATCAGATACACCCTTTGGAAGATGATGATCCTTGGCGGGATCCCAGCCAAGGAGGACCACAAGGCCCCCGGCAAGAGCCTTGCCGGGGATGACAGCAGGCGCCACGGCAAGACCCTTGCCGGGGCCCCGGCAAGGCCCTTGCCAAGAACACCCGTATGGCCACCATCAGGCCCACGCCAGTCAAACCTCCACCGCCGTTCGCATGCAGCTGCCGACCCAATCAGCTAGGCAGGCACCTGCGTGGCGGCATGCGGATCTTCGTGGAGACCTACCATTGCACCACCTCAGCTGCCTGCCTGCCTACACGGCACCGCGGGCGCCGCTGGCCAGGGCGCGTGTCGGCACGAGAGGGAGCGGCGACGGACGGGACAGGGCTCTCCCCCGTCCCCGATAAAGCAGGGACACCTGGGCAAGACACATTAAATGCGCCTTGTCATGTAATGCAAGGGATAACCTCACATCACTATACCCTTTCCACCTCCTGTGTGCCATTGTGGCAACCCCTTTTCTATAAAAGGAGGCCCGAGGCGACCAGGAGGAGGATTCGGCTTTTTGGAGCTCCTCACGCCCCATCGCTAGCTCAAGAACACAGATATACAATCCACCAAAGCAGGAGTAGGGTTTTACGCATCCTCGCGGCCCGAACCTGGATAAACGAACCGTGTGCTATCTGTTTGATCCGCTCTTCTCACGACCCCGCGCCTCGCAACCGTAGTAGGGATTCTTGCGATCCCATAGGTGTCGTTCCCATCGACATCTTTGGCGCGCCAGGTAGGGGGCGCGGTTGTGAGAATCGGCTTTAGCAGTTAGTTCGACGCTTCTTCATCGTCATGGCGCCCAAGAAGAAGACGACGGTGGTGGTTGGCCCGTCGGAAGCCGAACATCCCGTCCCGACGCGGGCGATCAGCGGACTGGTCGCAGAAAGGACCCGGGGCGCCGTTCGCGAACACCAACACCGTCCCAGCAGCCGGAGTTTGGGAGGCGGCGATGTTCGTGCGCCTGGTAACGGGCCGCACGCCGTCAAATCCAAAGACGGAGCCAGGCCCTCTGCGGGTGGCGCGGGGCCTTCCGAGATCGCTGCCACCCCGCCCGAAGGCGATGCGAGGGCCTCCAAGACTCCCACGCCGGCGCCGACGGCGCGCTCCTCTCAAGCGGCGTGCGACGAACGGCGTAATCACGCCGAAGACCCCGGGAGTCGCCGCGGGAAGAGCCCCGAGCGCCACTCCCGGGAGGTAGAAGACCTGCCCGCTCGCCGAGGCGCTGGTGAAGATGGCATACGACCACTGGGTCGTGATAGAGCTCCTTCTGACATGGTCAGAAGTCGAAGCGCGTCACGATCCATGCAGGTTTCGCTGCCACCAACGCCAGCAGAAGCCCTGGCGCGCGCACAGTTGCTCCTCGATTTTCCTCCCACTACGGGGAAATTCGACGAATGGAGAGCCACTATCCGAAGCCTTGTTGCGGTGGCCAACAAAGACGAACCGAGTCCGGTGGAGCCCCCGGGTTGACGCTCCGACGTAGTCCCACGCACCAGTGGCAGGAAAGCCGGCGGCGCCGCGACCACGTTGCACTCGCCTCCTCCCCGCCCGGTACCGCAAACGCCAGCCCGTCGCGATGTTACGGGCGACGAAATCTCCATAGCGTCGTCCGACCCGCGGACCCACTGTGACCAGCGCCAAGTCCTTCGGGAACGAGAACATGAAGACGCTCGAACCACTATCGAGCGCCGGCGCGGAGCGCACCACCAGTCAGACAGGCGAGCAGGGCCTGCTGTGAACCACCCAGCACCGGAGAGCCCTGGAGGCCTACCTTACGAGGTAGGCTGTCCGGCTTTTACCCGTGAGCTGCAGCAGTTCCAGTGGCCCACTCACCGCACCTTCAAACCTGACGTGGGCGAAAAGTACAACGGCAAGACCCACCCGTCCGAGTTCCTCAGCATCTACACCATTGCGATGCAAGCTGCCGGAGCCCGCGACGATAAGGTGCTTGTGAATTACTTTCCGTTGGCTCTTAAACCGAACGCCATGTCATGGTTGATGCACTTGCCGGTAGACTCTATTTCCTCCTGGTCGGATTTGTGCCATGAGTTTGTGGGCGCCTTTACTGGAGGCCACCAAGCCCATGGCCAAGCAAGCGACCTGCACGTCATTCCCCAGAAGGGAGGCGAGAGTCTCCGTAAGTATATACAGAGGTTTAGCCGGATACAGTACAATATCCCTGATGTTCACCCTGCCGCCATCATCAGCGTGTTCCATCAGAACATGCGTAACCGCAAGATGCGCGAAGAGCTGGTAATGAACAAGGTGAAAGATGTAGCAGAACTCTATGTTCTTGCTGACAGATGTGCCCGGGCTGAAGAGGGAAGGAAGTACCCCGGCGAAGACGCCGACATGGAAACCGACTCCTCAGATGAAGATACTGCCGCCCCGGCGAAGAAGGGCCGGTGCCACAACAGGAAGCGCAAAGGTAAAGCCGTGCTTGCCGTCGAGGGATCTGATGACACCGGCTCCACCAAGAAAACCAAGGCAGATGACCCCGGCAAGGAAATTGCTGGATGTGTCGCCTGCCGGGCCTTGGCGGTTGCCGAGAAGCCAGGAAACTCCGACAAGCGATACTGCAAGATCCATCGCACCAAAGGCCATGCGCTCCAAGACTGCTGACAGGTTGAGCTCCTCGCTGAGAAGCAGAGGGCTGAATTTGAGAGACGGGACAAGGAGAAGGGCCAAGACGGTGCTAAGGGGTCCGGCAAGAAGCGTGACGGCCAGGCGGGTTGTCGCGGCAATGATAAACAATAGGAGAGGCCCGCCCGGGGCCGTGACAAAAAGCCAGAAGACGACGATCATGAAGAGGACGACGAATCCGGCGACCAAGAGTTTTAGAAAGCTACAGAGGCCATGTGCATCGACGACGGTGCCTCACTGCATACTTCTCACCGCCAGCTTAAACAGCGGGCGCGAGAGGTTACAGCGGCAGAGCCGTCGTTTGATGCCCAAAGGCCGCTGAAGTGGTCCAGCACACCTATCATTTTTGACACTGAGGATCACCCTGATCGCACTACTGCGGTCGGGTGCTTGCCATTGTTGGTTTCGCCAACAATACACAACCTCAAGGTGACAAAGATGCTAGTCGAAGGCGGGGCCGGTATGAACTTGATCTCGCCTGCCATGATCGAGAAACTGTAGATTCCTGATGGAGACCTCGAAGAGACGGGCACGTTTCAGGGGGTCAACCCGGGAAGAAGCCAACCTAAGGGAAAGGTCACGCTGCCCGTGACTTTTGGAAGCGATCTGAACTACAGGACGGAGAGGATCGTGTTTGATGTTGCCAAGATCCCCTTGCCCTACAATGGGATCCTTGGCCGCCCAGCGCTGGCCAAGTTCATGGCGGCATCACGCTACGCCTACAACACCCTGAAGATGCCAAGACCTATGACGATCATCACCATCCCCTCCGATAAGAAAGATGCGCTGATTTGCGCTGACCAACTATACCAGCAAGCAGTTGCAGCAGCTGCCGCCACTAGGGCACTTGCTCCTACCGCTGGGACCCCGGGAGGGAAGAAGAAGAAGAAGACCGGTGAGACCTCAAACACCCACTCCGGTAAGCGCACCTCTTCGGAGTGTAGCGCTCCCGTCGAGGACGTGCCAGAGAGCTTCACCGGCGGAAACAAGAAGCCCAGGGCCATACCGCCGGGAACCAAGAAGGTTTCTGTCAATGAGGACGACACGGGAGGGGCTTTCACCATAAGCTCCACCCTTGACGACAAATAGGAAGACGCGCTTGTCACCTTCCTGCGGGCGAATGTCGATGTGTTTGCATGGCAAGCTTCCGACATCCCCGGTGTTCCCAGGGAGGTGATTGAGCACCACCTTGCTGTCTGTCCTCATGCGCGGCCCGTCAAGCAGAAGGTCAGAAAGCAAGCTTTGGAACGACAAGAGTTCATCACAGAGGAGATCCGGAAACTGGAAGCAGCGGGTTTGGTAAGAGGAGTGCTCCATCCAACGTGGTTGGCCAATCCGGTCATAGTGCGCAAGGCTAATGGGAAGTGGAGGCTGTGTATTGATTACACAGATATCAATAAGTCTTGTCCTAAGGACCCCTTCCCGTTGTCGCGCATTGACCAGATTGTTGACTCCGCAGCTGGGTGTGATCTGTTGTCATTCCTCGATGCCTACTCCGGCTACCACCAGATCTTCATGACAAGAGAAGACGAAGAGAAAACAACATTCATCACCCCATGTGGTACGTATTGTTTCATGCGGATGCCTTTCGGGCTGAAGAGTGCTGGTTCGACGTTTGCAAGGGCGGTCCAGATTGGTTTTGAACCCCAGCTCCATAGAAATATGGAAGCTTATATGGATGACATAGTGGTCAAAACCAAGGACAGGGCAACCCTCATACCGGATTTGCAAGAAACATTTGCAAACCTGCGCAAGGTCAATCTCAAGCTGAACCCTGAGAAGTGCGTCTTTGGCGTCCCGTCCGGCAAGCTTCTCGGGTTCTTTGTGTCACAGTGTGGGATAGAGGCCAATCCGAACAAGATCAAAGCTATAGAGCAGGTTGAAGCACCCAAGTGAATCAAGGATGTGTGTCGGCTTGCTGGTTGCGTCGCCGCCATGGGCAGATTCATTTCCAAGTCTGCCGAGCGCGCCCTTCCCTTTTTCAAGATCCTAAAAAAGGTGGGCCCGATGGAGTGGACGCCAGAAGCCGAAGCAGCGTTGCAAGATTTGAAGAAGTACCTATCCTCCGCGCCAATACTAGTTGCGCCTAGGCCATAGGAGTCGTTGCTGCTATACCTGGCGGCAATGAACCAGGTGGTCAGCGTCGCACTAGTGGCGTAGAGAGAGGTTGACGACGAGGTAATGGCAACGATAGAGCCCGACACCACCAATGCAGAGATGACACAGCCAGTTGAAGTGACGCCGAAGAAGAAAATGATGCAGCGCCCGGTCTACTTTGTTAGTTCCCTCCCGCAGGGAGCTAGATCAAGGTACTCCGGTGTGCAGAAACTGCTCTTCGGCCTTCTTATGGCCTCAAGGAAGCTGCGTCACTACTTCCAGGCACACGAGATCACTGTCGTCACTCGCCTCCCTCTGCAACGGATATTGCACAATCCAGATGCAACGGGAAGAATTGTGGAATGGGCACTGGAGCTGTCCAGCTTTGGCCTCAAGTTTGAAAGTACTTCGTTCAGAGCCGAGTCCTAGCGGAGTTCATTGCAGAGTGGACCGCAACGCCTGACGAAGAAGCCCAAGAGACTGCTCTCCCCGACAAGGAGGCAAGTTGCAGTTGGATCATGTACTTTGATGGAGCTTTCTCCTTACACGGCGCCGGGGCTGGAGTACTGCTTGTCGCGCCCACCGGAGAGCACCTCAAGTACGTGATCCAGATGCACTTCCCCAGGGAGGTGTCAACAAACAATATGGAAGAGTACAAAGGGCTTCTTGCCGGTCTTAGGATCGCGGCGGACCTCAGAATCAAGAAGCTCATCGTCAGGGGCGACTCTCAGCTCGTCGTCAAGCAAGTCAACAAGGACTACCCGAGCCCGTTGATGAAGGCCTACGTCGATGAAGTGAGAAAGCTGGAAGAGCGTTTCGACGGTATACAGGCTGAATACGTTCCACGAGCGGAGAATGATATTGCTAATTACCTGTCAAAACGCGCTGCCCTCAAGCTACCTGTGGAACCAGGTACCTTTGTTTTCCATCTAACTCAACCATCCGTTGATCCATCAATAGAGCAGAACAAGAGGAGGAGATCAGGACCCGGCAAGTACTTTCCCGCCGAGCTCCCCGGAGCCGCCGGCAAGGATGTTGCCGGGGACACTGAACCCGCCACGGGATGGCTAGCTCCGGCGGAGCGTCAAGCTCTTGCCGTCGAGATAGCCGCTCCCATAGCGGAGGAAATGCCTTTAGTCCTCTCCGTCGAGCCCCAGGCTCCAGCGTGGGCACAACATACCGTCAGATTCCTCCAAACAGGGGAACTTCCTGAAGAGCAGGAAGAAGCGGAAAAAGTAGCCCGTCGCTCTACCATGTACCAGTTCGTCGATGACGTCCTGTACAGAAAGAGGCCGAACAGTGTGAAATTGAAGTGTATCCCTCGGGAGGAAGGACTGGAGCTGTTGGCGGAGATACACAGAGGCATATGTGGATCCCACATCGGGTCAAGGGCCCTTGCCGGCAAGGCATTTCAGCAAGGCTTCTTCTGGCCCACCGCCCTCCAGGATGCGACGACACTAGTCACCAGGTGTGAAGCGTGTCAGTTCCATTCAAAGAAGCTTCATTAGCCAGCTCAAGCCCTTCAAACCATTCCTCTCTCCTGGCCGTTCTCGGTCTGGGGGCTCGACATACTGGGCCCTTTCCCCCGCGCTGTCGGGGGCTTTGAGTACTTGTACGTTGCAATCGACAAGTTCACAAAGTGGCCGGAGGTGGAGGCAGTGAGGAAGGTCACAGCCCAGTCAGCCATCAAGTTCTTCAAGGGACTAGTGTGCCGTTTTGATGTACCCAACAGGGTCATCACCGACAACGGCACACAGTTCACAAGCCGCACCTTCATGCAATATATCCAAGACCTCGGCAACAAAGTCTGTTTCGCTTCCGTTGCTCACCCACGAAGCAATGGTCAAGCTGAGAGGGCAAACGCTGAAGTACTGCGAGGCTTAAGGACCAAGACCTTTGACAGGCTGCACAAGAGTGGAAGGCGCTGGATTGATGAGTTGCCGATGGTTCTTTGGTCGATCAGGACGACGCCAAATCGAGCCACCGGCCAGACACCCTTTGCCCTAGTATACGGGGCAGAAGCAGTTCTCCCCACTGAACTCATATACGGGTCACCTCGAGTGCTCGCTTATGATGAGCTTGAGCAAGAGCAACTGCGGCAAGATGACGCAATGCTCCTTGAGGAAGATCATCTTCGGGCGGCTGTGAGAGCAACACGCTACCAGCAAGCCTTGCGCCGCTACCATAGCCGCAAGGTTCATGCCCGAAGCCTTGAGGAAGGCGACCTTGTCCTTCGGCGCATTCAATCGACCAAGAATTCCAACAAGTTGACGCCAAAGTGGGAAGGCCCTTATCGGGTAATACGAGTCACCAGGCCCGGCGCAGTCCGCCTGGAGACCGAAGATGCCATTCCGGGGAGTAACTCCTGGAACATTGAGCATCTTCGCAAGTTTTACTCATGAGGTGCGGCTTGCCGGGCCCCCCGGCAAGCCACTTTTTGTACAAGCATTGCCGATGATGCATGTAACCCTTTGTACAAAGCCAGACGCAGACCCTGAGCATAAATAAATGAAGCGTTGGCGCCCTAAGTTATAGCATGCATGCTAGGTCGAGTCTCGTCCTTGGTTAGGGTTGATAGTGCTTAGCGGCGGCTAACCCCTAGCTTAGAGGTCGAGTGCGCGTCTCTTTGCCGTTCTTTCGTCTTCTTTGGTTCGCAGGACTCACAGATATCCTTGCCGGATCACTTGAGGACGAAAAAGAGAAGAGGGACAGACCAGCATCTAGACCCCGGCAAGCTAGTATTGCCGGGGGCTGCAAGAGCAAAGATTCACCCACGGCAAACCAGAGTTGCCGGGGGCTACAACTTCAGATAAGTTCTTCATCCCTTATCATGCATTACCTTATGGACTGAGGTATGTGAAACCTTGTTTTTTCCTAAAGCTACCGTGCTCCCCTAACTCTAGGCCCTAGGGCTCGTTCCTGGGGCCAGGTTTGGTCGTAGTCGCGGCAGCGAGAGGATGAAACAAGGAGCCTGAACCCACCTCATCCCTGCCTCCGCCAAAGGTGTGAGAAAGGTCGAGCGAAGTGGGGAGACGACAAGGCCTGTTGTCGGGCAAGGAAATGTTTATCTTAAAGATATCAAGGATTCACTCCTTGTCGTGGGTTCTACCCACAAACAAATGACCCGGCAAGCATTCCTTTTTCATTAAAAACATTCCACTCAGGTACAGTCCATAGGGAATGAAAAACATGAATGATGGGATTACAAGTTTTAAATTCAGCTAAGGCCCGAAGGCTTACAAACTAAAAACAGATAAGGTGCCTGTAATTCCTTTCTTGTCCCTCTCCTCAGGAGGCAGGTCAAGGAGGCGAAAGAGACAAAAGGAGCGCCTAGGCGAGCTACGGGTGGCAGAAGACACCAAGAGAACATCTTGGTGGCCGTCCAAAGGCTGGATGGTGATGGCGGCATCGGAAGCAGAGCTCGAAGACAAGGCGGCAGGACGTCAGCACGCGTCGAAGGCGTCGGTGCCCGCGTACTCCGACTTGACGGCCTTGCCGCCCGCCCTCTTCCTCTTCCGCAGCCTCCCAACGCCAGCCGCCCAAGGAGACGACCCCGAGAAGTTCAGGGAGCCGGCGACGCGGATGATGGGGTCGCCGGTGCCGCACGGAGCGGCACCCGACACCTAATCGGACCCGTCATCCTGCCGCCTACTACCCTTGTCGTCGCTGCCGCTGTCCTCCTCGTCGCTCCCACCCAAGGAGGAGTCTTCACTATCAGAAGAGCTCTCCACGCAGCACCTTGCACGGGTCCCAAAGCACCCGAAGACCTTGATGGAGAGAAGGCCACCCTCCATCAGCTTAAAAAGGAGAGTGAGCCCCTCCGTCAAGCGGTGGATATGGGCAAACGTCTTCCATCCCCGACGGAGATACATCACGTGAGGGGCTGGGAAGTCGACGTGAACTCGCGTGCCGCTGATCCCACAGCCCCTCATGTGTAGCCACAGCGACTCCGGTGGATCCAGCTCCATCTCCCGCGCGAATGGAGTCGGGAGACGAAGGCGACGGCGAGGCGGCCGACGCAGCCTGACGAAGAACTCGCAAGGGTCATCCCCAACGTGGCCCTCCATGGGGGGAGGAACTCCTGGCGGAGGCGAGGCCGGCGCGCCGCCCCGTCCTCCTCTTCCCCGAGTGCCTCGGCCTCGCCCATGGCCTCGCCCCCTCCCCCTTCCCCTCGCGGCTGGCTCTGTCACCGCGGGTGTAGGAGAAGGAGGGACACGTTGTCGAGCGGCGACCCTCGCCGCCACCGTTGAAGGACCAGGATTCCCTCTCTCCATGGCGGATGGAAGGGGGGAGCAGAAGCTGAAGGAAGGAGGAGATGAAAGAATGCGGGACGCCATCCCCCCTCCTGCTCTTTATAAAGGAACGGGGTGGTGGCTCGGCCGCCCCGCTCAGCCAATCAAGATGTGGAAGGCGCAGGGAACTGGGACCGACCCGCCGCCCCAGCCCGCGGCGGCCCGGTTTCCCGCCTCCACCGTTCGCCACCCCAAGCGCATGAGAGCCATGTGGCAGGCGTGTAGGACCGAGGCGACGGGTGAGGGGACCTCTTCCCACCCCGTGATCATAGGGAGTAGACGCCTTGAAGACCACGCCTGGGCCCCGTTCAGTAAATGGGCCGCGCCTCCACGCCTCCCTCCGTTTATGGGGAGGGCGCGAACCGCCCCCTTTACTACGACTTGACACATGCATGCAGAGCTCAGCCCCACGCATGCCGCCCACGTCACACACACCTCTCCACGCCGCGCCACGCGCGGGAAGCGTGGGAAGCACAGCGCGCGAAGAAACTTACCGCGGTAAAAACCGCCCCGCCTGCCCGCGCACCGTTTTTGGGCCTAGCCCAATGACGCGATTGCGCTTACGTGTGGCCCAGGCCCGGGGGCTCTTGTCGGTGTACAAAAAGAGGGGTACACTTTTTGTACCCCTATAACTGTGCACGGGCAGTCTGAGCCACGGGCACCACCACATTGAGCAAGGCAAGGGAGGTGAGCCAAGGTAAGGCCGAAGCTCAGGAGAAGCAGAACAACACCAAGACCAAGACCACAAAGAGCAAAGGGGACGAAGCGGACCCCCCGGCAAGATCCTTTCTGAGAGGCGGTTTTAGCAAACCCGGCAAGACCCTTGCCGTGGCAGCTCGCCCCACACCTACGGAGTAAGTCACCCTTGAGTCCACTGCCCCCATGGGGCAAGGATTCGGGAGACATCCCCGTGGTGGCATACAGATCTTTATGAAGACATTCAAGATCAGATACACCCTTTAGAAGATGATGATCCTTGGCGGGATCCCAGCCAAGGAGGACCACAAGGCCCCCGGCAAGAGCCTTGCCGGGGATGACAGCAGGCGCCATGGCAAAACCCTTGCCGGGGCCCCGACAAGGCCCTTGCTAAGAACACCCATAGGGCCACCATCAGGCCCATGCCAGTCAAACCTCCACCGCCGTTCGCATGCAGTTGCCGACCCAACCAGCTGGGCAGGCACCTGCGTGGCGGCATGCGGATCTTCATGGAGACCCACCACTGCGCCACCTCAGCTGCCTGCCTGCCTACAGGGCACCGCGGGCGCCGCTGGCCAGGGCGCATGTCGGCACGAGAGGGAGCGGCGATGGACGAGACAGGGCTCTCCCCCGTCCCCGATAAAGCAGGGACACCTGGGCAAGATGCATTAAATGCGCCTTGTCATGTAATGCAAGGGATAACCTCACATTGTTGTACCCTTTCCACCTCCTGTGTGCCACTGTGGCAACCCCTTTCCTATAAAAGGAGGCCCCAGGCGACCAGGAGGAGGATTCGGCTTTTTGGAGCTCCTCACGCCCCATAGCTAGCTCAAGAACACAGATATACAATCCACCAAAGCAGGAGTAGGGTTTTACGCATCCTTGCGGCCCGAACCTGGATAAACGAACCGTGTGCTATCTGTTTGATCCGCTCTTCTCACGACCCCGCGCCCCGCAACCGTAGTAGGGATTCTTGTGATCTCATAGGTGTCGTTCCCACCGACAACGGTCGAAAAATCATCATGCTAAGACCCCCATAGGACTGCGCACCAAAACAACAACCGCTGCCGATTAAGAGAAATCCAGATCGAAAAGATCCAACCTACAGACACACAAATGTAGACTGGATCCGAGCGCTCCACTGAAGACAACGCCGAGTAGATCCTACTAGATCCGCTGGAGACACAGCTCCACACACCATTCAAACAAGTCCAGTATATTACAACAACCGCTGCTGTGAAGAGAAATCCAGATTGGAAAGATCCAACCTGCAGACACACAAACGTAGACTGGATCCAAGCGCTCCACGGGAGACAACGCCAAGTAGATCCTACTAGATCCGCCGGAGACACACCTCCACACACCCTTCGAACAAGTCTAGTATATTACAACCATTTGCCCGTCTTGTTGTTTATATCGCATACAATCTTAAACTATGATGATGCAAAAAAATAAGGTAATTTATTTCAGTGAGATGTACAATTCTTACATTGAACACTTTTTTATTTTAAATCATTCTAATGACATTTTTCAGCAAGCCAAAATGTAATGTCAACACATTGATTAATAAACTCAATGATATAATTATTTTGAAGCAGTATACTACAAATTGTATTATCAAGTTGATGCAACAAAATGATCAATTAGAATTTTGTGTTATATATCACATTTTATAAAGTAATTATTGGTCAAACTTAAAACTTCAGATTTTTTTCCTGGTTCTTCAATTTTCAAGTGAACTTTTGGCAGTTGAACTTTAGACTGTGCATATTACCAAGAAGCATTAACAGCTATATGTGGACCTTTTACAACTCCCAAAAGATATTTACAATTCTCTTATTATGGCTAAAAGATCTGCTGCGAGCGTCAGATTTTGCCGCGGAACACCTCCTCGCCAAGGCGCACATACTTTGTGACCGGTCCCAGCTCTTCGTGCGCAACATCAAAACCGGCAATGATGTAACTCAATGCACTCGGCCGTCGTACTGTCACATCAGGTCACAGAGCGATCTGCCGTGGCTTCCGTTGTACTCCTCGCTCCTGGCTTGTGTCCCGGACGAGTAAATTACATAGAAGTACCACAATTGAGGCATTGGAAGCAGATTGGTACCAAGATTGGTAATTTTTACATGTCAGTACCAAGATTGGGGCGGGCCGTTGCAAAAAAGACTAAAAGTGCGTTTTATACGTATTGACAGAAAAGCTGACCGGTTGGGCCCGCCCGTCAGGCGCCACGCTGGCCAGTGCGCGCGTGCCCGTGCGCTGACTCGGACGAGCCCGGGTCGAGCCGTTTAGGGCGCGGCTGGTGCGGTCGAGCCACACCCCGCTCACTCCCCCCGCTCTGCTCTACGTTCTTCCTTCTCTCTGCCTCGCCGCCGCCTGCGCCCGCCCCCGCCGGCCGCCACATGAAGTTGCCGCAGCCATGGTTTTTGAAGACGAGAGCAGCAACGACAACTCAAGCCTCCCGTACATGCACTCGGAAACCTCCACCGATGGGCTCAACCAGGTCAGTTACTCCATTGGAGCTAGGGTTAGGGCTAGGTTTAGAAAATTTTGGGGATTTTTCTGTGTAGGTGATCTTTGGTGTGAGGATTTCGTTTGATTTGCTTTGTCCTCGTCCTCTACACATGATGCTAACTTGGATTTTGCTTGGGCAGGTGCCTTTCTCTCTTGAGGACCCGGATTACAAGGGTCTTGAGCTAGATCTGATAGTGCTGTGCGAGAAGCATGGGAAGCCATCAGAGAGGCTTGTTGCATTTGAAGGAACAATGACTGGGAGAAGGTTCTTAGCATGTGCAGAGTCGGTATTTTTCTTGCCTTATTGATTATGCACAGGATATGTTCATTGGAAGTGACAGAGTCTTGTTTGCCAATTTTGATTCAGTTATGTGTATGGTAATTTTGTTAGTCATATAGGCCATACTATAGTGCTCATTGTAGGAATGGTGAATATTATGGTCAGTGGAGTGCATTTAGGCTAAATATAGGCTCAAGCATGCTCTGTTGTGTGCACATGAATGCTCTGTTGTGTGCACATGCTATTTATTTATGCTTGTATGCAATGTTGCTTAGTACTCACATTAGCCCCTCCATTAGCTGATGTGTGACTCTTAATAAGTAATTGTTGCTTACTGCTGACAGTAGGTACTGTCATTAGCTAGTTTGTTCCTGTAGGTTAATGTAGTGTATTTAGCTAGGCTAATGTAGTCTGGTTTGATAACTCTTCATTCAGTGATTTCTATGTTCCATTTGTTAGTGATATATGGCTAAGTAGTTCACTGCTAGAGTGGTAGTGCAGATTGTAGGATTCCATTATATTAATGGTTAATTGTAAGTTGGTTATTATGCAAAGTTGAATGGAGTGTTACTCTGCTAATTATATATTGATCACCCTCTTGCTTAGCACATGGCTGTGCAAATTCAGTGTTGGTCAGTACCAACATTAGCTACTGGCATGAACTAACTGTTGCTTACTACTCATAGTAGTTGTATTCTACTAAATTTCGCCCTGTTATTTTTCCAGGAAGGTCAGAATTGTGGGGTTGTTCAGTGGGTTGATGAGCAGTGGCCCCCAACAATGGAGAATGCATTGCTGAAGCTTTGGTCAATGGTTGAAGAGAGCAAGTCTGCTAGGGTGAATGATAATCTTCAAAGTGCTTTAACTATTCACCATTTGACAGAAGAAAAGAAGAAGCTGGATGCAGATTATGACAAGTTAGTGAAAGATGTGCATCAACTTGTGGACTTTCAGCAGGATAGGGTTGTGGATTTTACTTATCTACAGTCAGCTGTCACATATCAGCACGAATGCAGAGCTGAATTGGTGGCTCGTAAGAATGCAGAAATGGCAAAGAAAGATGCAGCTACAGAGAAGCTTCAATAGAAGTATGAAATCCTGTGCAACCTGACAAGTGCTCAAGCAATTGCCAACCAAAACCTCAAGTTGAAGAATATGAAAGAGAAGGAATTGCTGAGTGAGGCTAGGATGAATTTGGAGTTGAAGAATGCAAAGTTCACAAAGTTTGAGGAGAATCTCACCCAAGAGAAGCTAGAGTTGAAGTTCCAGGTTGCTGATCTGCTGAAGCTCAAGGAAAACCATAATGAAGAGAAGCAGATGCAAGAGTTTAAGATAACTGAGCTCATGAAGGCAGAGGAGAAGTTGAAGGAGAAGATCAAGGGGATCCAGGCCATCTTGGAGAACTAAACAAGATGAATTGAGATTAGTGGGCATTGCAGACCTTTTGGGAAGGATGGCTGTGCAATGACCTAGTAACTTGGAATTATGGTTGTGTAATGTATGGTTCTAGTACTAATTGTGAACTCTGGCTGTTTATCTACCTAGTAATATGCTATTCATCCTTTTGTGATAAAAGGATGGATTGTGCATTTGAACTCCACTATGTAATGTGAACTCCAGTGATGCTTATGTTAGACTGAAAATGTTTACATACTGATGCTTATGTTATTCTGATGGTTAAATGCTTCTTAAATGCATATAGTTACATATGTTAGAGTGATTCTTAAATGCTTAAATGCATTTGCAAAAGGAATAGTTTGTTATGGTACAGTGATGCTTTAGGTGGTTTCGTCGACCCCGAGCCACCGTAGACCCTAGTTGATGGCTTTAGGTGGTTTCGTCGACCCTGAGCCACCCTAGACCCTAGTTGATGGATTTAGGTGGTTTCGTCGACCCCGAGCCACCCTAGACCCTAGTTGATGGCTTTAGGTGGTTCCGTCGACCTCGAGCCACAAAAACCCAAA
>NC_041392.1:96217079-96222013 GCF_002162155.2 Triticum dicoccoides
TGATGGCTTTAGGTGGTTCCGTTGACCCCGAACCAGCCTAGACCCTAGTTGATGGCTTTAGGTGGTTTCGTCGACCCCGAGCCACCCTAGACCCTAGTTGATGGCTTTAGGTGGTTCCGTCGACCCCCAGCCATCAAAACCCAAAATGATGGCTTTAGGTGGTTTCGTCGACCCCGAGCCACCAAAACCCAAAATGATCGCTTTATACAACATATCTATAGGATCAACATATCAATCATATAAAGAACATTTTCAGCATACACAACATATCAATAACTCCATTAATATATCCAACATATCAATAACTCCATTTTGAGTACTCATCAACATATGAATCATAAAAAGAACATACACACTATGAAGATATCCAATATAATGAGTACTCATCAATAACTCCAAAATATCAATAACTCCAGCAATATATTGAGTACTCATCAACATATCACATGAAGATATCCAATAATATGCATCCACATGAACAAAAGACATACATGGCATTGATTCTTAAAGTACATCATCAAAGCAAGATCACCATTGTATCATAGGATGCAAGAACACACACATGAAGTATCTAGTTGCCACTTGCATAGAAGTACCTCCTCCATCCACTATGTGTAACACCAGCACCTGTCCCAGCAGTAGATGTGGATGGACCAGATTGCCTTGGGGCAGAGAATGTACTTCTCCCTCTCCCAGCACCTCTACCAGCACCTCTCCCAGCACCTGCAGCTGCAGCACCTCTCCCAGCACCTCTACCAGCTCCTCTCCCAGCTCCTGTCCCAGCACCTCTCCCAGCACCTCCTGTTCCAGCTGTTGGTGTTGTTGTAGGAGCTGGTTGAGAAGTTCTTGCTGCTGGTGTAGTAGCAGCAGCACCAGCATTGGGATTCCTTGCAAGAGGCTTGCATAAACAAGAAGGAAAATGAGTTAGTACTTAAAAAATGGAATGTACAAGAAGGAAAACATGTTACTACTTATAAGAGGATTACCACATGTTTGTTCTTCCTCAAAGCCAGCTCAGGCTTCAACTGCTTCATGCAGCTAGTGTACCTATGTCCTTGTAGTCCACAATTGCCACATGTTATAGTCCCCATTCTGGATGTGTCCTTAGGCTTTGGAAATTCAATTTTCCCCTTGATTCTTTTCTCTTTCTTTCTTCCTCTCTTCACTTTAAATGCAGGTGGGTCAATGTCAGGACCAGGGGTCCTTGTCCAGTCATGCTCACCAGGAACTGGATAGATCATTGGTTCATAAGCTGCCACATAAAATTCTTTCTTGAAGAACTTGCTGACATAATCCTCTCGTTTTCTTTTGCCTTTGTTTATTGCTGAGATGGCATGGTTACATGGGATGCCACTGAGGTCCCATTTTCTGCACCCACATGTGTGCACTTGCAAGTTAACAGCATGGGTTTGCTGCCCACTTGTAACTTGCCACAAGTCCACACCAGCTTGAATTGGTCTGCAATATTTGGCCCTCTCCTTCTCAACCTCTAGCTTCTCACTATAATGGGGTGTTATGTCCCATCTAGCTGTCTTTGCACTCTCCCTATTCCTATGTCACCTCATCATCTGCTTATCCTTTATTCCATCACACATTGTCCTAATTGGTTTCTTCCTAACATCTAGGACATACTTGTTGAACACCTCAGACAAATTGTTGACTACAAGGTCAGTCTTGGAGTTTGTGTCAAATGCATGCCTTGCCCATGTTTTCTTGGGTATTTGACAAAGCCACTCCCAAGCTTCCTTACATTCATCTCTAAGGTCATTCATTGCAATGTTAAATTTGTGTTCACTATATGCATAGGCAGCATTATCCATACACTTCTTCAGATCTTCCCCCCTAAACCCAGCAGTTTGGAAGTTTGCATAGATATGCCTAAGGCAGAACCTTTGGTTACACTTAGGAAAGACATCATTCACTGCATATAGTAGGCCCTGGGACACACAATTAAACTAGCTAAGCTAATATCTAGCACAAAACAACCTTATAGGAACAAGGACATAAGATGCAAGCACATACCTTTTGCCTATCTGACATTATTGTATATGGACCAAACTGTCCCTCTTCTCCTCCTAGGCAGATTTTAAGTTGGTGTAGAAACCAACACCAATTAGCTTTGTCCTCTTGCCCAACAATACCAAATGCTAGTGGGTATATATTGTTGTTGCCATCTCTACCAGTGGCAGCAAGTAGTTGAGCACCAGTAGTTAACTTAATGAAGCACCCATCAACACCTAAATGAGCAAGCAAATTCAATATTTAGAACATTCAAATGCATTTCAAGATGAAACAATATGTAACTAATGCACAAGGTGAACAAACTAACCAATGAATGGTCTGCACCCCTTGAGAAACCCCTCCCTTGCTCCATTGATGCAATGGAACATAGCATGAAATCTTGGACCTGGATGGGGGATTTTTGCATTGGGTGTTGGAGTTACAGTAGTGACAACTACTCTACTCCCAGGGTTTGTATCCATCACTGTCTGAGCATAGTCTTTCAACCTAGGGTATTGCTTCTTGTGGTCTCCTAGCACAGCATCAATAGCTAGGTTCTTTGCCCTATATTCCATTGACTTGGGCACATCCACACCATACTTCTCCATGCAGGCATCAATCAAAGTCTGAATGCCAATTGTTAGATCAAATCTGAACAGTGACTCATACTTCTGTGCAAGCCACTTGGCACTTACCCTTGTTGTCTCTGTACTAACACGGCAAGTGTGCTTAATTCTCATCTTCTTAATTACAAAAGCAGTTTCACCTTTTATAACTGTTGCCACCATAAAGAAGTTGCAATGTTTTTGGTTGCATTCTACAATTATTCTTTGATCTGAGTTCCTATGATATCTGAAGTTTCTGCCTTGAGTGATGTGTAAGTTCAACAAAGCCTCTCTGAATTGATGTTGATCCAAGAAACACATCTTTAGACATAATTGCTCATGTGGTGCCTCCATCTTCTCATTGTACCATTTTCTAGGAGGCCTCTGCTTTGCGCTGCTCTTCCTTTTCTTTGGCAGTACAAATGACAATGGCTCATAACCATCATCATCAGCCTCCTTCAACAATCCTTTCTCTTCTTCATCAGATGAAGGTTTGAAATCAGGTTCCTCCTCTTGAACTACACTTCAATGTGTCCTTGTTGTAGGCCCTTTCCTAACTGGAAGCTTCTGTTTCTTCTTCTTCTTCTTCTTCTTCTTCTTCTTCTTCTTCTTCTTCTTCTTCTTCTTCTTCTTCTTCTTCTTCTTCTTCTTCTTCTTCTTCTTCTTCTTCTTCTTCCTGTACAATTACAGTTTCTTCATCCTATGAAACAAAGGTTCCTCAACCTCTGTGTCACCCTCATAATGCACCACTTCTTCCACCTCAGATTCTTCATCATCTATTTCTTCCTCTTCTATTTCATCATACTCTCTCTGTTTCTTTCCCTCCATCTCTATATCACCAGCATCACCCATATAAAAAGGGTTTACATCACTATCATCTTCACCTTCACAATCAGAACCACCACTGCCATCATATCCCTCTTCTTCTTCTATTTCCAACACAACTTTCAGTTTTCCTTTTATATTCTTGCTCTCTTGTGTGCAAACAGCAGTACCATGAGCTACACTGAAGCTGCTACTCTGACTTTCAAAGGCAACTCCTTCTTCATCAATAGCATAGATGGGTGGCTCACTGAGATCATATAACACAGGCTCTTCATACACAACAGTGGATAATTCTTGCCTCTCAAACTGGCTGCAAAGAGGTGGAACAGTGGATAATTCTTGCCTCTCAAACTGGCTGCAAGGAGGTGGAACAGTGGATAAATCTTGCCTCTCAAACTGGCTGCAAGGAGGTGGACATGCTCTCACTAACAAATTTAAAACCTTACACTCCTCAACCTGCCTTTTTACTAGTTGCAACTCAGCATTACTCTCTATCATCTCCAATCCTTTCTCCCCTAAATCTGGATTCTCAATATGAAACAACAGATCATATTCACTAAATCCTTGGGTTTCCATCACTGCAATCATATTCATGTATGTCACATCTGAACTGCAGAGCTTCAGCTCAAACATTTCTGAAGCATCAAAATGGAACCTAACATCCAAAATGTCATCATACAAACTGCAAAATGAAATAACAGACAAAATTGGTTAATAAACAATTTTGCTTAACAGATAGGCTAACATATAAACAAAGCTTTGTTTAATTTAGCCTTGCAATATGAATAAACTAAACAATTACTACAAAATCAAACAATGTAAACAACTATCTCAATGCAATCATAATTACAGAGTGGGTACTTAACTCACAGCAAACTGATGTTTTGTATTTTCATATAAGTAGTTAACAAAATTGTCCACTAATGGTGCTCTGCTCTAGTTAGGACTCATTTAATCCACTATGCTTCTCTGCTCTGCTCTGGTCTAATGGCGCTCTGCTCTAATGGTGCTCTGCTCTAGTTAGGACTAAGAAATAACAATGTAAGCCACTAATGATGCTCTACTCTGCTCCAGTTAGGTAACACATAATGCTGCTCTAACAATTTGGACTAACAAATAACAATGTAATCCACTATACTTCTCTGCTCTAGTTAGGACTAGCTATTAGAGTGCTAAACATGCAGGCAGTAGAAACCTAACCCTAATCCCCAATTTCAGTGAGCAAGAATGGAACAGTTCACCACTTACAGAACACCACCGAAGCCATGAGTCCAGTGATGGGCGGTGCTAGGGTTGGCCACCCAAATTCGCGCCAACTGCAGCCTCTGCTCCATCGACAACGCCGGCTCTGCAAAATCTTCGTCCTCGCTACTGTACTCCGAGCTGGAGTAGCCGCCACTGCCATCCAAGCCTAAGCGGGGGAGGTCGCCGCCGCTCACATCGCCCCAGCCATCGCCGCCTGCCGGAGTCGCCGAGGCCATCATCGCCTAGGGAGGCACAACA
>NC_041392.1:96222326-96257504 GCF_002162155.2 Triticum dicoccoides
GGGGAGGAGGGCGCGAGGGAGGAGCAGCCGCGGGGGAGGTGACAGTGCCTAAGCACTTTGATCCTAGGCTACGGTGGCGTTCTGTGGCAGGCGGCGGGGCGGGCGGGGAGGCAGCCGCCGGTGAGGGGGAGGCAGCCGCCGGCAAGGGTGCGAGGACAGAGCGGTGTCGGGGTCTGGCTCGGTCGCACCAGCAAGACCTAAACGGTGCAAGCCGACCTCGTCCTAGTTAGCACGCAGTCAGCGCGCGGGCACACGCGCACTGGCCAGCGTGGCGCCTGACGGGCGGGCCCAACCGGTCAACTTTTCTGTCAATACGTATAAAACACACTTTTAGTCTTTTTGCAACGGCTCGCCCCAATCTTGGTACTGACACGTAAAAATTACCAATCTTGGTACCAATCTGCTTCCAATGCCCCAATTGTGGTACTTCTATGTAATTTACTCGTGCCGGACAGAGAAGACAAGATGGCATGCATGCATTGCATTGCATGCAGCATGGGTTTGACAACGCGCGGTCTTTGTTTGCTAAGACGAAGGTCAACAACCTCACCGCCTCGGCTCTGCTGCTGGAGGCATGCAAGAGGCAGGCCCCGCTTGTTTGACTGGCCTTTTTGCGTCCCCTACACAGGATGTTAAGATGGTATACATCAACGCGTGGGTACATGGCAACTCGTAAAATCCTTTGGAGTTTGTAATTGACTTTTACATGATCATGCATTTTTACTCCTATATTAGAAACTGGCTGATAAGAAAAGGTCTTCCAATAAGGGAAACGACTTGTTTCCTGAACTCATAAAGTAAATTTTATTTTTAAAACTGGGATATGTTAGAGCTCTGTTGTCTTTGTTAGTGTGTATAGTGGTGATTGCGCTTTTCCCAATAAAGTTACTCTAATTCTTTGCTTGGTGGTGCCATGCAGGTAGAGAGGTTTGTCCGATGTGATGACTTTATGTTATTCTCTCATATTTCTATTATTGATTCCATCATTTGTGGGGTTGGAACATTTTCTTTAAACACTAATGTGATAATCTTATGGTTCGACAACCTGCACTTCTAGGGTATCATTCTTGGCCCAAGTCTGTTCATGGCTTGCTTCCAAACTTTTTGAATGGGTAACTCAAGAGGCTTCCAATCTTTATTGATACCTGAGTTTATGCTTGTGAATGAGTAATAGTATCACTTCTATGGTCTAATTGCAATATTGGTATTCGTTCGACTTGCAAAGATTATACCAGGAATAGTATGTCTACAAGATATTTCATTGTAATTCTTGGTTGTAAGAGTTAATTTTCATTTTCTAGGACCATGAATACAAAACAGTATACCTGTAATGGTTGAGTGTGCCACCGTAAAAGTAACACATTTAAGGGTATGAAAAAGTTACCAGTATTTCTCAAAAATCTAAATGAATATCCCCACAAAAAAGTGAATACAAACTTATCACAAGAATAAAAAGATAAGCATCGACATGAGGATAATTATCCTACACATGATCTAGAGTTTGCAGTCGTGGTCTATGCACTTAAGACATGCCGACATTAGCTGATAACCGAGATTTACACCGATCACCAGAGTCTCAAGTATATCTTCACCCAAGCGGATCTGAATCTCAGGCAGAGACGCGGGTTAGAGCTGATTACAGATTACGACTTGGGCATTTCTTACACTCCAGGAAAGACCAATGTGATGACTGATGTGTTAAGTCATAAGTCCTACTGCAACAATCTCATGCTGCAATAATGTCAACCACTTATGCACGAGGAATTCTGTAAGCTTAACATTTCATACTGTTCCTCATGGATCCCTTTCTACTTTGGTGGAGAAACCTACTCTTGAGAATCAGATCATAGAAGTCTAGACGCGTGATACATGAATTTCCTGGATGAAGAAAAATATTCCCAAGGAAGTTGCTGGTTGTTTCTCTATAGATGATCGAGGTGTCGTTTACTTTGGGAACCGTTTGGTGGTTCCCAAGAGTCAACAAGTGCAACAATTGATCCTCTAGGAGGTTCATGAATCTCCTCTCGCTATTCATCCCGGTAGTACTAAGATGTACCAGGACCTATGTTAGAGGTTCTGGTGGACTAGAATGAAGAGATAAATCGTTGAGTTCATTGCTAACTATGACATTTGTCGTCGTGTTAAGGTAGATCATCAGAGGCCTGCTGGCACCCTTCAGCCTTTAGCGATTCCTGAGTGGAAATGGGACAAAGTTGATATGGATTTCATCACTGGTTTTCCTCGGACCAAGAAGGGGAATAATGCTATTTTTGTGGTCATCGGTCGTCTTTCCAAAGTGGCTCACTACTGGTCAGTTGGCTGACTCATATATTTCTCGAATAGTGTCTCTTCATGGTATTCCACTAGAGATCAATTCAGACCATGGAAGTATTTTCACTTTTCGATTTTGGGAGAGTTTATAGACTACCATGGGAACCCATCTATCTTTCAGTACTGCTTTCCACCCTCAGTCAAGTGGTTAAGTGAAAAGGGTCAAATTCTCGAGGACATGCTTAGATCTTGCATTACTCATTCGGTATGGATTGGGAGAAGTGTCTTCCTTTTTCCGAGTTTGCTTATAACAATAGCTACCAATCCAGCCTCAAGAAAGCACCCTTCGAGATTCTTTATGAACAAAGATGTCGAACACCTTTGAACTGGTCAAAAACCAGCTAAAGACAGTTCTTTTTACCGGATATGATCCAGGAGGCAGAAGAGCATGTTCCCATCATTCGTGATAATTTGAAGACAATCCAGTCTCGTTAGAAGAGCCAATATGGTCGTCGTCATAAGGAAGTAACTTATAAGGTTGATGACAAGGCTTACCTCCGGGTTACCCCTTTGAAGGGTACCCAATGCTTTGGTATTAAGGGAAAGTTGGCTCATCATTACATTGGTCCTTTTCTCATTCTCGCTAAACGAGGAGAGGTTGCCTACCAACTGGAACTACCCCCACATCTTTCCTGAGTCCATGATGTCTTCCACGTCTCTCAACTCAGGCGTTGCTTCTCGGATCCGATCCAGGGAGTGGACCACGAAACACTTGACCTCCAAGATTGCCTCACATATTGAGAGTACCATGTTCATATTCTTGATCAAGCCGAGCGTATCACTCGATGTTGGAACATCCGGTTTCTCAAGGTTCGGTGGTCACATCATTCTGAGAGAGAAGCTACTTGGGAATGAGAGGATTGTCTTCGACTCGAGTACCCCACTCTCTTCCTGCTGACTCCTGAATCTTGGGACGAGATTCTTTTGAGTGGGGGCGAGTTGTCACATCCCTAGTATAGTATGCGCGTAGGTTAGCTATTTATGTTTAAGTGACATTTAAATTTCATTTAAACTTGAAATGGGGAATGAACAAACCCTCACATCACATTAATAAAGTAGGTTTAACTAAAAATATTTGGAATGAACCCAAAAATGCCCTTAAAAATAATCATGATTTAGGGCACAAGGTGGAAACATAAAACAAAAATGGTGCACATTTTTCTAGCATTTCTGGTCATTGAATTAAATCATAAATGTAGTTGAGTTGGAGTTTAAAATTTACCATTAAATATTGGTTGCTCCAAATATTCTGGAATTTGTTTTGTGGTTTGGAAATAATTCAAATATGCCCCAATTTGTTTTACAGAATCAACCAAAGTGTTTTGATTTGTAATATAAATACAAGACAAAGAAAAAAATAGCAAAACAGAAACAAAAATGAAATAAAGGAAAACCACTTACCTGGCAGCCAAGGCCATGGGCATAGCCATCTTCCTCCTCTCACCAGTCGGCAGAGAGGAAGTAGTGCACGTCGCCCATGCGCGCCAGCACACAGCAGCCTGCCTGGCCCTCCCATGGCTGGCGCGACGCTGCGAGTGACCTCGCGGGAGACGTCCAGATCGGGATGATGTCCCCATTCCTCCCCTCACTCTCTCCGCCGTCTATTGATGTCTACTATGCAACTTTATTCTTGTAGACTCATGTTGGGCCTCTAAGTGTAGAGTTCTATAGAACAGTAGCAATTTTCCCTCAAGTGGATTACCTAAGGTTTATTAGTCCGTGGGAGGCGTAGGATGAAGATGGTGTCTCTCATACAACCCTGCAACCAAATAATAAAAAGTCTCTTGTGTCTCCCAACACACCAAATACAATGGTAAATTGTATAGGTGCACTAGTTCGGCGAAGAGATGGTGATACAAGTGTAGTAATGATAGTAGATATTGATTTTTGTAATAGTAACAATAAAAAACCAGCAAGGTAATAAGTAACAAAAGTGAGCATAAATGGTATTGCAATGCTTGAAAATGATGCCTAGGGTCCGTACTTTCGCTAGTGCAATCTCTCAACAATGCTAATATAATTGGATCATATAACCATCCCTCAACGTGCGATGAAGAATCACTCCAAAGTTCTCATCTAGCGGAGACCATAAGAAGAAATTGTTTGTAGGGTACGGAACCACCTCAAAGCTATTTTTTCTGATCAATCTATCCTAGAGTTTGTACTAAAATAACACCAAGCTATTCTTTTTGATCGATCTATCCAAGAGTGCGTACTAAAATAACACCATATGATACACATCAACCAACGCTAATGTCACCTAGATACTCCAATATCACCGCGAGTATCCATGAGTTGATTATACGATATGCATCAAACAATTTCAAATTCATAATACTCAGTCCAACAGAAAGGACCTCAAAGATTGGCCCAAGATTTCTACCAGAGAAACAAAGTCGAGAACATGCATCAACCCGTATGCATAGATTACTCCAATGTCACCTCGGGAATCCGTGAGTTGAGTGCCAAAACACATATTGAGTGAATCAATATGATACCCTATTGTCACCATGGGTATTCATAGCAAGACACACATCAAGTGTTCTCAGATACATAAATGTATTCAATCCGATAATAAAGAAATCTCAAAGGGAAAAATTAATTCATCACAACAAGATAGAGAGGGAGAAACACCATATGATCCAACTATATTAACAAAGCTTGTGATACATCAAGATCGTGCCAAATGAAGAACACGAGAGAGAGAGAGAGAGAGAGAGAGATTAAACACATAGGTACTGGTACAAACACTCAGCCCCCAGGGTGGACTACTCCCTCCTCATCATGGTGGCCGCCGGGATGATGAAGATGTCCATCGGTGATGATTTCCTCCCTTCGACAGGGTGTCAGAACATGGTCTAGATTGGTTTTTCGTGGCTATAGAGGCTTGCAGCTGCGGAACTTCTGATCTAGGGTTATTTCTGGGGGTTTCTGTATTTATAGGATTTTTTAGCATCGGTTTCACGTGAAGATGGGCCTTGAGGTGAGCATGATACACCAGGGCGCTCCTGGGGGGCCTGGCGCGCCCTAGTGGGTTGCGTCCACCTCGTGGCTCTTCTGGCCCTCCCATGAAGCTTCTAGTGCCTCTTTTGTTCCAAAAAATGTCAAAAAGTTTCGTTGCATTTGGAGAACCTTGATATCTTCACAAAAAAACAACACCATGGTAGTTCTGCTGAAAACAACGTCAGTCTGGTTTAGTTCCATGCAAATCATACCAAAACCATATAAAATTGTTGTAAATATGGCACGAATACTTTATAAATTATAGATACATTCGAGGCGTATCATCCGTTCTTTGCCATGACCGAGGAACCCGAAACCTCGCCGACGTGAACACCATGACTAGAGTCACCCCATTGCCCTCTAGCCTTGTCGAGTCGCTTCGAGAAGCTCGCCATCGTCCCCACTCTGAATATTGGAAGTCTGGGGCAGCATAGCATCTCTAGATCGCAATCTTCGTCGTCGCTGCCCGAAGCTTCTCGCCATCGATTCGCGGCAACCGACATGTCCCCGGCCTTGCCACTGGCTCCGTTCAACTTGCCGTGAGCTCCCGCATCCTTCCTCGCTCTCATTTCTCTTGTTTGCGCCATCTAGTCTTGTTCCCACCATGACATGAGCTCACCGTTGGCATCCTCGATGCTGCCATTGTTTTAGCTCGCGTTAGACGCACCCGAGCACACAGTAGTGCTCCTGGTGACTCTAGGAAGCCATAGGACCCCTCGGTTGGGCTCCCCATGCACTGCAGCCTCACTTGCATCGAGCCCGTAGCTTCGGCTACCGCCCAGCTCATCGCCACCGCCTATTTTGGCCACTCCGAGACCTCCCTTTTGTACTGCTGGGGGCGCGCGACCTTGGGCTTTGCGTAGATTCTCTCCGCCAATCTAATGGTCATTGGAGGGCGAAACCTGAGCCCCTCCGTCGTGTCTGCTGTCACCGGCGGCCTAATCTCCTGCTAAATGCCGGTTAGAACAAAACCTAATCACCCCTGGGTCACTCGCAGGTGGGCCCAGGGCTCTGCTAATTATTCCTTAAGTTTTAACTAAACTTACTTAACTCCCTGTGCCACTGGCATGTAGGCCTAGTCCCTGTTAACATTTAGATTAGTCTAATTTTAATCCTATTTAGCCAGTGTGTCACTGACTAGTGGTACCCTGATGTCTACTACACAACCTTCTTCTTGTAGACGTTGTTGGGCCTCCAAGTGCAGAGGTTTGTAGGACATAACAAATTTCCCTCAATTGGATGACCTAAGGTTTATCAATCCGTGGGAGGCGTAGGATGAAGATGGTCTCTCTCAAACAACCCTGCAAACAAATAACAAAGAGTCTCTTGTGTCCCCAACACACCCAATACAATGGTAAATTGTATAGGTGCACTAGTTCGGCGAAGAGATGGTGATACAAGTGCAACATGGATGGTAGATAAAGGTTTTTGTAATCTGAAAATATAAAAACAGCAAGGTAACTAATGATAAAAGTGAGCACAAACGGTATTGCAAAGCGTTGAAACAAGGCCTAGGGTTCATACTTTCACTGGTGCTAGTTCTGTCAACAATAATAACATAATTGGATCATATAACTATCCCTCAACATGCAAAAAGAGTCACTCCAAAGTCACTAATACACTACTAGGGAAAACCTTATACACAGAATCTTAGCAGCAGCGCGGCATAAAAAGAGGCGCTGCTACTAATTAGTAGCAATGCGGTTACGGAAAGCGCGCTACTGGTGCAAATTTAGCAGTAGCGCGTGATGTTTAAACCGCGCTGCTACAAAAATCCACTGACAGTACACAACGACCTAAGTTTACCAGTAGTGCAGCGTCAGGAAGCGTGCTGCTGCTAATGCCATAGTAGTAGCGCTCTTTTTAGTCACGTCGCTGCTGCTAATTTTGAAATTGTCCACACGGTTGGCCCGTTTAGTAGTAGCGCGTGATAGGAAAGCGTGCTGCTGCTACGCTCTTAGCAACAGCGCACTTTTGCTCCCGCGCTACTGCTAAGACGCAGCACCCACCACCTTTTTCCACCTCCCCCTCCCCATCTCCTCTCCTCCCTTTCCCCTACCTCCCACATCCTCCCTCTCTCACTCTTCTTCTTCCTCAGTACTTCTCCCCCCATTACTCTCCCTCTTCTACCTACCTTTCTCTCTCTTCATTACTTCTAGCTATAACTACACCACCTCCATTAATGCATCTCCTTTCTCTATTTCCTTCCCCCTCCACTAGTTGAAGTTGTCTCCTCCCAAATTAGGTAGCTAGGTAGATGTAGCATTTAGTTAAGTGACCTATTTGCCCCTAACTAGATCTATCTTTGTCAAGAAGAGCTTTGTGCACTTTTGATCTCCCTACAACATCATCTCCACCGTGTGCTCGATCTTGAGATAGAGGTGATTAAAATTTCATGCTTTTGCAAAATGGAAATATGTTTATGTGTGTGTGATATGTTTATGGAAATTTTGTGTGTGGCATGAGTTGACGCCAAATTGTGCTTTTGAGTTGCCTATGTTTTGCCGAAATGTCGATTTATTTCCGTTTCGGCGAATTCCAGGCAAACTCTAGATCTATATATGTCCTATTTTTAAGGAAGGTCATGCCGAATTTTTGTATGACTTTGATGAATGCACGCATTTTTATAATCAATTTGTTTATTATTACCGTGCAGAGTTGACGATGGTCAGTGGAACGATGGTGGACAGGTGGTTGCGGTCGGCGGTGTAGGACATGAAGGAAAATAACCTGACAGAGGTTTTATGTCCGTGTCGAAAATGCAAAGGAATAGTTTGGCTCGACCCCCATGACGATGGTCGTGTCGGAGCGCACCTGCTCATGACTGGTTTCATGGATGGCTATACTCGGTGGATAATTGAAGATTAGGATGACGATGTTGAGGATGCCGACGGGGCATGCAATGATGACACGGGGCAAGACGAAGAGATGATCGATAATGGCGGCGGGGAAGAGGCCGGACATGGCGGCGGAGAAGGGGCTGGACATGGCAGCGGAGAGAACGACATGGACTCCACGCAGCAGAGTTCGTCGGTACTAAGTTCAATCGTGCGGGACCCTCATGTTCAGGCATTGCTTCGCAAGGAGACGAGTACTGAGAGAGCTGCTTCTAGAGAGGAGGCTAAGCTGGAGCAACTAGTGGTAGACTCGAACACTCCATTGTATGATGGTTGCAATCCTGAGGTGACCCGCTTGAGTTTCACGCTCCAACTCCTGAAGACGAAGGCTAAAAACAAATGGACCGACACTAGCCTCGATGAGCATCTCAAGTACCTAAAGGATGTTCTTCCCGCGGGTAATCTATGTCCTAGTAGTGTTGATGAGGCCAAGAAGATCGTGTGCCCTCTTAATCTGCCACACGTTAGATACCATGCATGCATCAACGATTGCATAATTTATCGGAAGGAGCACATGGAAAAAACAAGATGTCCGGTGTGCAATGCTTCTTGATACAAGAAGGCCGGGAAGAAATGTCCCCAGAAAGTGGTATGGTACTTACCGATCACTCCCCGTCTCCAGAGGTATTTTGTAGATCCCGAGGAAGCAAAGCTAATGCGCTGGCACGCAGAGAGGAAGAAGCCCGACGATGGAGATGATCCGAAGCTGAGACACGTCAAGGATGGAAGACAGTGGAGAGCGTTGAACAACTTCTATCAGTATTTTGGATGTGATGCAAGGAACATCGTGCTTGGCGCGTGTACTGATGGCATGAATCCGTTTGGCAATCAGAACACCAACCATAGCACATGGCCCGTGTTTGTATGGATGTACAACCTCCCCCCTGGTTGTGCATGAAATCGAAGTACATTCACATGAGCATGCTTATTCAAGGGCCGAAACAACCATGAAATAATATTAATTTGTATCTGGGGCTACTTCAAGAGGAGTTAGACACATTATGGAAAACATCGACCAAGACATGGGACGCCAGCAAAGGCGAGTATTTCAACATGAGAGCCGCGCTGATCACGACAGTGCAGGACTATCTCGGTTACGGATATATGGCAGGCCAGGTGTGCCATGGATATTGCGGATGCACACGGTGCATGGATGATACGACGTCTCAGCACCTAACGTCAAGGAAAGATTGCGGGTCTGGGAAAATCGTGTACATGGGGCATCGAAGATGGCTCGAACAGGACGACCCGTGGAGAAACCGTGGAGATCTATTCAATGGTCACACTGAGCATCGAGGACCTCCACGTAAGCGGAGCGGTGCCGAAATCGATGAGTTGTTGAAAAACTGGAAGGAGTGCCCCGTGTCGGGAAAGACGATGAGAAAGGCGCCGGAGCCACTGTTGAAGGTATGGAAGACGAGGTCTATGTTCTGGGACTTGGAGTACTGGCACAAACTCGATACACCTCATTGCCTTGATCAAATGCATATCTGTAAGAATGTCCTTGAGAGCTTGCTCGCAACACTGATGAACATGTTGGATAAGACCCAGGATGGGCCGAAGGCAAGAAAAGACTTGCAAGATTTGAAAATCAGGGAAGATCTGCACATGTTGCCCCGTAAAATGTCAGACGAGACATAGACGGAGACAGAGGCACGGGAGAAGAAGGACAAGAAAATAAAGAAAGAGGATTATTGCCCCCCTTCTTGCTTCACCTTAAGTCAGGCTGAGATCCATCAATTCTTTAAGTGCCTTACCGGAGTCAAAGTTAGTTCCGGTTACTGTGGAAAGATAAGCAGATATCTAGACACAGACAAGAAAAGGTTCAGCGGGATGAAGTCCCATGACTGTGATGTGATGATGACACAGATACTACCTGTTGCCCTTAGAGGGATAATGGACAAGCACGTCCGTGACATGCTTATTGGTCTCTGCAACTTTTTCGACGTCATCTCTCGAAAGTCGATCAGTGTGAAGCAGCTCCGAAGGCTACAGGAAGAGATCGTTGTGATACTAAATGAGCTTGAGATGTACTTCCCGCCCGCGTTCTTTGACGTCATGGTGCATCTGTGTGTCCATATTGTGGATGGCATAATAGACCTGGGGCCATCATTCCTGCAGAACATGATGCCGTTTGAGAGGATGAATGGGATCATCAAAGGATTCATTCGTAACATGTCCCGTCCGGATGGAAGCATCGTCCAGGGCTATTTGACACAAGAGTGCATCTCTTTCTATGAGAATTTTCTATATGGCGCAGACCAGCCGCCTGGTGTTAGTGTTGGTTTGCCCGTTAACAAGCACGATGGGAGGCTCGAAGGAGAAGGTCACTTCAACGGTCGCAGGGAATTGCACATGGCATACTCAGATCGACGCAGCGACTTTGACAGAGCAAACTTGGTAGTTATGTTAATTAGGTTATCTATTTAGTTATGAATTTAGATAGGTTTCAAAATTAGCTGAATTTATATGCAAATTTGAACTAGACATGTGATATGTGGATATGTCATGTTTTGGACATGTCATGTTTTGGTAAATGATCCGAGTGCCCTATGTTACGCCGGAATGTTGATTCATTTCCGTTCCGGTGAATTTCAGGCGCTCGATATGTCCATTTTTTTAGCAAAGGTCATGCCGAAATTTCCCGTGAATAAAGGCATGATTTGTGCTACATAGTTGGCATATCGAGTGCTGGCACATAGATTTCCTTTTTATGTCATTTCTCATTTATTCATACTTTTAGAAATAAATGAGGACACTTAATCATAGGAAACATGTCGAACAATGAAAAAACTGGGCCTTCTGACCAAGATGCATACGAGATGGATTATCAGGGTGAACAAGACTACCTCGACTTTTTGACTGCTAAGCAAGGTTTGCAGGTCCGCCTCGATGATGGTACTGATGCCGACATCGACACCGACGGTGCCGGCACCGATGGCGGCACCGAGACCGGTGGGGAAGGTACCGGCGGGGAAGATACTGGCGGGGAAGGTACTGGCGCCGATGCCGCTACTAAAAAGAGGAAGCATAAGAAGCAGAGGATACGAAAACCTAACAAACTAGGGATTGGACGACTTGTGATCACAAAGATGGCACCTAGCAAGTTTGAGCCGTTAGAGCCGGAAGAACCTCGCAAGTGCTATGGGAACCAAGTAGGATGCATCCTAAGGGAATGCGCAAGCATCAATGACGATGACTTAAGGAGTAAAGAACATTTGACGCAGTTGCTCCTAACGAAGTTGCACAAGAGATTCAAGTTCCCCGACCGGGATGATAACATAGAACAACCGTGGGATGATCCGAAGATGAAAAAGATTAACAATCATGCCATGAGCATGTTCAGCAATGATTTGGCCTCCTGGAAAGGGAGGGTGAAACGAGCTATTGAGGCTGAGGAACCCCTGTCCAAGATTCTGTAAGAAAATCCGACACTTACGGAAGAGGAGTTCGAAAAGTTCAAGGACACTTGCGCTACCGAGGACGCCAAGGCTAAGGCTGTGAAATTCAAGAGCCTTCAGCAAAGGAACACGGGGAAGAATCGCCTCGGAAGCCGTGGCTACCTCGGTAAAAGGCCCATATGGGATAAGGAGGACGCGGAACGTGAAGCCGCGGGTCTACCAGTCCCCTTCGCGAAGTTCACCAACCCCTTGGAGCGTGACTTCATCAGGTCCCTCTACAAGTGGGACAAGGAGAAAAAGGTTTTTTTACACGGACCAGATCACAAGGAAATTGATTAGACTACTGGAGAAGCAACACCAGCTTGCAGCCGAAAGCCCTACTTCTCCGATGAGGCCCAAGTGGGACACCCCTCTCAACCGGGCCTTGAACGAACTTAAGGGACTCCCTTTGGGCCAGCGGCCGCAATATGGTCGTGTGCACGGCCCTGGAGACGGCGCCACGTGGAAGGTGTTTTACAACGAGGGCCCAGAGGCCAAGAAGCAGAAAAAGAAGTTTAGTCAGGCGGACATCGACGCGAAGGTGAAGCTTGCGGTCGAGAAAAAAGCAGCTGAGGACGCGAAAAAAGCAGCCGAGGACAAATATGAGTTGCTATAGCAGGCAGTCAATGCAGCTGTAACTGCCTGCAGAAATGAATTCGCTACTAACTTGGTTCCAGTTATCATCAACTGGACGAAGGAAAATCCAGACAAGACGGTACATAATTTCCCATTGCCCAGTTTGGTTGGGAGCAACTCCATGAACAACAACACCATCGCACCATCACTTGCCCACGCAACCGGGCCTCCTCTCGCAGCCGCTCCCGCTCATAGCAGCCCGTCCTCAGTCTCTGGCGCGCTCGGTGGGCCTTCGTCTTTGGCTGAGCTTGAAGCCATCACGGTAATTACACGTCGCACCAACATATATATATATATATATATATATATATATATATATATATATATATATATATATATATATATAATGTTCCATTTTTGTTTCCTTTCGAATGTTTTACGCCACAGACATATGTGTTTGCAGGCGAAAGAAACCCCGTGCACCATAGTCTACTTAATCAAAGGCCAGAAGGTGGACGTGGGAAAGGGGATGATAATGGACCCCTTGCAACCCACGTTCCACAACCAGCCGATCCCCGCTGGGCACTTCAGGGTACCTTGTCCAGTGTGAAATCAGGGCACGAGGATTTGCCTCCTCCAGTATAGCATGTGGGATCGGACGACGAGACCCCGCCGCGGATTGGAAGCTGCAAGGGTTGGGTGCTGCTATGGCCGAAGAATCTTATTTGTCTGGAGTCGGCCGAGAGCACACCAATAACCACACATCAACAAGCATGTGCGGAGACCACCACCCCGCCTACGCAATTACCAGCTCATGTAGTGCCGGGTGAGAGCGACGGACGACATGATGAAGCGGGTGCAATAGTACTGGCTGATGTAATTTGTCCTGTAGAACAGAGAATGTATGATGAGACGGAGGTCGACCCTATGGATTTCCTCAATACAAACGCGTATGACTATGCCATAGAGTTGATGAGTCAACCATATGACGAATCGGGCTATCATCTTGCTAATGAGGATATGGATGATATGCCCGGGCAGGAAGGTCGTAGAAGGGATTGCAAAAAGTCTCTCTTCATGAAATCCTCACAAGACACGTCTAAAGATGCCGCCTCAACACAGGCTCAACTAGCCGGGCGCGAGGGTCATACAGTACTTAGCCCGGGAACACTAGGGCAGGGGTTAAGGAAGGGTCTAGAAGGTGTGCCCAAGAAAAAGGAGAGAAAGAGATCGAGGAAGATAGCTGCCTCCAAACAAGCCAGAGCACATAGCAGCCAGACGATGCATTCTGAAGAGCGTGTACCCGTGAAAGGTGCGGCCATGTTCCATCTCACAGGCGAGCCGATGCTACCACCGAAACCGCTGGAGGCACTATCAAGGGATCTCAGGAGACTGCACGACCATGTGCTGTCAATTGAGAAAATCCTACTAGCCTCAAAGGACCCAGGATATCCGACATACGCGGCTCGTGTGCCTAAGGGGAAGTGCTACATCGAGACACGGCCCGCGGAGGTGTTCTTCCTGCGGTTTGACCATATCTTTGAGATGTTTCTGACAAGGTGGCTCGATTTTACAATCGTCCGCCTTTTTGCGCTACATATGAGCTCTGTCATGAAGAGTGAAGAAGTCTCGCAAATTTGTGTGGCGGATCCGTACTACATGCACAAGCCTTTCTTGAGTCTTGGCGACTTTGAGCATGAAACTGCTAGGGAGTACCTCCAAAACTTCATGGTACAGAATAAGGACCGGGAAATTGTCCTCATGCCTTATCATCCAAAGTATGTCAGTTCCAGACAACCCTTTCATACATTTCAATCATTCCTTCTCTCTCTATGGGGAATAATTTGAGGTGTCTTTTCCCCGCAGCAACGGGCGCGCCGTCCTTATCGTTCTTTACCCGCAAGTCTCCCTCGCCGTGTATTTTGACCCTTCCAGAGACTACGAGAAAAAAGACTACACCGACATAATGAATATTCTAGATGATGCTCTCCAAGGCTTCAGCATTAGAGGTGGCCACATGCAGATCAGGAAACAAAGGAACAAGAAGATGGGTTTTGCGCATAAAACTAACTTCTCCTGCATCCATGTCCCAAAACCAAGCAAGAAGGATGGATTCTACATCGTCCATCTCATGATTCAGTTCAACAAGGATCACCAAAAGCTTCGCATGAGAAGCAGAAATGATGATCATATCCACAAGTGGCTAGAATCTCATGGAAAAGCGGATTATAAACTTATGGATGTCTTCTTTCGCATCCAAAGCGACATTGCGACGATCATCATGAAAGAAGTCGTCGATGAGAAGGGGATGTTCCACCACGGCCCTATATCGCGAGCTAACGTCTGAACTCGCATAGGCATGCAACGTCTAGACCTCACGCCATTCAAGAAGCTAGGGTCCATCCTCGATGATATGGAAGGATGGAACTTCTAGTGATTTATGATGCCGATGATGATGATATGTGTCGATTGAACTTGTATACTTTTTGTAGCGATGAAACTTTGTGATGTCCATGGTCCTTGCCGAACTTGCATAACGCTACTTTGTTAGTTTGCGTACGATGACCTGCGTACCTCTAGTTAATTAATTTGCATACTGTATGATGCATCTAGTTGCTAACCCTTTCTTTTTCGGTGTTTCTCTAGTATATTTTGTTGCATATATATGATTGTACATCCTCTTCATGAACATGCATCTCTAACAAGTACCTAGTTTCTTGATGGCGAGATGGAAGTGCTATGTCGTGTACAAAGGGAAGGTTCTGAGGGTGTACAACGAGTGGCATCAGTGTCAGGCACAAGTGAATGGGTTCTCGGGCGCCAACCATAAAGGCTTCAAAAGCAGACAAGAAGGAGAAGCTAGTTACTTGAGGTTCACGCTAGCGCGAGAGAGGACTCGTAACCGCCACCTCATGTACTGCATAGTTCCGCTCTCACTCATAGTGAGAGCTCTTCTCGCGTATACCTTTGTTTAGATGGATGACGTTGTAGTTGCAAGTATTCAAGACTTGCATGTATCGCTATTTTCGAGATGATGACAAGATACCACTTTGTGTTGGATGATGATTATGATGAGACTATTTGTATGTATATGCTATGATTACATTTGTGGTCTCGCATGCATTTGTATGTGTATCATGATGACATTTGTATGTGCTACAGATTCTTCTATAAAGCCTGTTCAAATACAAAACAAATACGCCGATTTTTTTAACTAAAATTAGTAGTAGCGAGTGGAGAAAAGTTAGCAGCAGCGCGGTAGTAGCAGTAGCGCGTACAGGAGAAGCACGCTATAGCTATTAGCAGTAGCGAGCTTCCACTAGGAGCGCTGCTGCTACACTTGTGTAGCAGTAGCGCTTGTGAGCACGCGCTACTGCTACGTGTTAGCTGTAGCGCCTTATTAGTAGTGCCGGTACCCGCGCTACTGATACACCTAAAACCCGCGCTGCTGCTACCCTTTTCCCTAGTAGGGTACGAAACCACCTTAAAGTTATTATTTCTGATCGAACTATTCAAGAGTCCGTAGTAAAATAACACGAAGCTATTCTTTCCGTTCAATCTATCATAGAGTTCGTACTAGAATAACACCTTAAGACACAAATCAACCAAAACCCTAACGTCACCTAGATACTCAAATGTCACCTCAAGTATCCGTGGGTATGATTATACGATATGCATCACACAATCTCAGATTCATCTATTCAACCAACACAAAGAACTTCAAAGGGTACCCCAAAGTTTCTAACGCAGGGTCAAGACGAAAACGTGTGCCAACCCCTATGCATAAGTTCACGAGGTCACGGAACTCACAAGTTGATCACCAAAACATACATCAAGTGGATCACATGATATCCCATTGTCACCATAGATAAGCGCATGCAAGACATACATCAAGTGTTCTCAAATCCTTAAAGACTCAATCCGATAAGATAACTTCAAAGGGAAAACTCAGTTCATCACAAGAGAGTAGAGGGGGAGAAACATCATAAGATCCAACTATAATAGCAAAGCTCGCGATACATCAAGATCGTGCCGAATCAAGAACACGATAGAGAGAGAGGGAGGGAGAGAGAGAGATCAAACACATAGCTACTAGTACATACCCTCGGCCCCGAGGGTGAACTACTCCCTCCTCGTCATGGAGAGCACCGGGATGATGAAGATGGGCACCGAAGAGGGATTCCCCCCTCCGGCAGTGTGCCCGAACAGGTCTAGATTGGTTTTCGGTGGCTACAGAGGCTTGCGGCGGCGAACTCCTGGTCTAGGTTATGTTCTGGATGTTTGGGTATATATAAGAGGTGTTGGAGTCGGGAACAAGCCAGGGGTCCCCGAGGTGTCCACGACATAGGGCGATGCGCCCAGGGGGGCTGGGCATGCCCCCCACCCTCGTGGTGGCCTCGAGACTCTTCCGGCCCATCTCCGGTACTCCGTGGGCTTCTTTTGGTCCAAAAATGATCTCCGTGAAATTTTAGGTCAATTGGACTCCGTTTAGTTTTCCTTTTCTGCGATACTCAAAAACAAGGAAAAATCAGAAACTGGAACTGGGCTCTAGGTTAATAGGTTAGTCCCAAAAATCATATAAAATAGCATATAAATGCATATAAAACATCCAAGGTTGATAATATAATAGCATGGAACAATAAAAAATTATAGATACGTTGGAGACATATCAAGCATCCCCAAGCTTAATTCCTGCTCGTCCTTGAGTAGGTAAATGATAAAAACGGAATTTTTGATGTGTAATTCTACCTAACATATTTATCAATGTAATCTTCTTGATTGTGGCAAGAATATTCAGATCCATAAGATTCAAAACAAAAGTTTAATATTGACATAAAAATAATAATACTTCAATCATACTAACAAAGTAATCATGTCTTCTCAAAATAACCTGGCCAAAGAAAGCTATCCCTACAAAATCATATAGTCTGGCTATGCTCTATCTTCATCACGAAAAATATTTAAATCATGCACGACCTCGATGACAAGCCAAGCAATTGTTTCCTACTTTTGATGTTCTCAAACTTTTTCAAACTTCACGCAATACATGAGCGTGAGCCATGGACATAACACTATAGGTGGAATAGAATGGTGGTTGTGGAGAAGACAAACAAGGAGAAGACAGTCTCACATCAACAAGGCATATCAACGGGCTATGGAGATGCCCATCAATAGATATCAATGTGATTGAGTAGGGATTGCCATGCAACGGATGCACTAGAGATATAAGTGTATGAAAGCTCAAAAAGAAACTAAGTGGGTGAGCATCCAACTCGCTTGCTCATGAAGACCTAGGGCATATTGAGGAAGCCCATCATTGGAATATACAAGCCAAGTTCTATAATGAAAGATTCCCACTAGTATATGAAAGTGACAACATAGGAGACTCTCTATCATGAATATCATGGTACTACTTTGAAGCACAAGTGTGGTAAAAGGATAGTAGCATTGCCCCTTCTCTTCTTTTCTCTCATTTTTTTGTTTTTTGTTTTTTGGGCCTTCTCTCTTTTTTTGGCCTTTCTCTTTTTTTATTTACCCCTCACACGGGACAATGCTCTAATAATGATGATCATCACACTTCTATTTATTTACAACTCAAGGATTAGAACTCGATACTTAGAACAAAATATGACTCTATATGAATGCCTCCGGCGGTGTACCGGGATGTGCAATGAATCAAGAGTGACATGTATGAAAGAATTATGAACGGTGGCTTTGCCACAAATACGATGTCAACTACATGATCATGCAAAGCAATATGACAATGATGAAGCGTGTCATAATAAACGGAACGGTGGAAAGTTGCATGGCAGTATATCTCGGAATGGCTATGGAAATGCCATAATAGGTAGGTATGGTGGCTGTTTTGAGGAAGGTATATGGTGGGTTTATGGTACCGGTGAAAGTTGCGCGGTACTAGAGAGGCTAGCAATGGTGGAAGGGTGAGAGTGCGTATAATCCATGGACTCAACATTAGTCATAAAGAACTGACATACTTATTGCAAAAATCTATTAGTTATCGACACAAAGTACTACACGCATGCTCCTAGCGGGATAGATTGGTAGGAAAAGACCATCGCTCGTCCCCGACTGCCACTCATAAGGAAGACATTAAAAAATAAATCATGCTCCGACTTCATCACATAACGGTTCACCATACGTGCATGCTACGTGAATCAAAAACTTTAACACAAGTATCTCTCAAATTCACATCTACTCAACTAGCATGACTCTAATATCACCATCTTCATATCTCAAAACAATCATCGAGTATCAAACTTCTCATAGTATTCAATGCACTCTATATGAAAGTTTTTATTATATCCCTCTTGGATGCCCATCATATTAGGACTAAATTCATAACCAAAGCAAATTACCATGCTGTTCTGCATAATCTCAAAATAATATAATTGAAGCATCAGAATTCATCTATTTCTTCAAAATAAAACCACCTCCGTGCTCTAAAAGGATATAAGTGAAGCACTAGAGCAAATGACAAACTACTCCGAAAGATATAAGTGAAAGATCAATGAGTAGTCGAATAATTATGCAACTATGTGAAGACTCTATAACATTTAAGAATTTCAGATCTTGGTATATTATTCAAACAGCAAGAAAAACAAAGTGAACTAAAATGACGCTCCAAGCAAAACACATATCATGTGGTGAATAAAAATATAGCTCCAAGTAAAGTTACCGATGAACGAAGACGAAAGAGGGGATGCCATCCGGGGCATCCCAAGCTTAGGATATTGGTTGTCCTTGAATATTACCTGGGGTTCCTTGGGAATCTCCAAGATTAGGCTATTTCCAGTCCTTATTCCATAGACCATCGAATCTTTACCCAAAACTTGAAAACTTCACAACACAAAACTTAACAGAAAACTCATAAGCTCCGTTAGTATAAGAATATAAATCACCACTTAGGTACTGTTGTGAACTCATTCTAAATTCATATTGGTGTAATATCTACTGTATTCCAACTTATCTATGGTTCATACCCTCCGATACTACTCATAGACTCATCAAAATAAGCAAACAACACATAGAAAACAGAATCTGTCAAAAACAGAACAGTCTGTAGTAATCTATAGGTTTCGAATACTTCTGTCACTCCAAAAATTCTTAAATAAATTGGTGGAACTGAGTAATTTGTCTATTAATCATCTGAAAAAATAATTAGCCTAAACTCACTCTCCAGTAAAAAATGGCCGCTAATATCGTGAGCGCAAAAGTTTCTGCTTTTTACAGCAAGATCGAAAAGACTTCACCCAAGTCTTCCCAAAGGTTCTACTTGGCACAAACACTAATTAAAACATAAAACCACATATAAACAGAGGCTAGATGAATTATTTATTACTAAACAGGAGCAAAAAGCAAAGAACAAAAATAAAGTTGGGTTGCCTCCCAACAAGCGCTATCGTTTAACGCCCCTAGCTAGGCATGATGATTTCAATGATGCTCACATAAAAGATAAGAATTGAAACATAAAGAGAACATCATGAAGAATATGACTAGCACATTTAAGTATAACCCTCTTCCTATGCATAGGGATTTTGTGATTAAACAACTTATAGGAACAATAATCAACTAGCATAGGAAGGCAAAACAAGCATAACTTTAAAACTTTAAGCACATAGAGAGGAAACTTGATATTATTGCAATTCCTACAAGCATATATTCCTCCCTCATAATAATTTTCAGTAGCATCATGTATGAATTTAAAAATATAACTATCACATAAAGCATTCTTTTCATGATGCATAAGTATATAATTTTTATTACTCTCCGCACAAGCAAATTTCTTCTCATGAATAGTAGTGGGAGCAAACTCAACAAAATAACTATCATGTGAGGCATAATCCAATTGAAAAATAAAATCATGATGACAAGTTCCATGGTTATCATTATTCTTTATAGAATACATATCATCACAATAATCATCATAAATAGCAACTTTATTCTCATAATCAATTGAAACCTCTTCCGAAATAGTGGATTCATCACTAAATAAAGTCATGACCTCTCCAAATCCACTTTCATAAATATTATAAGATTCAACACCCTCCAAAATAGTGGGATCATTGCTTCCTAAATTTGACACTCTTCCAAACCCACTTTCAGCAATATAATCATCATAAATGGGAGGCATGCTTTCGTCATAATAAATTTGCTCATCAAAACTTGGGGGACAAAACATATCATCTTCATCAAACATAGCATCCCCAAGCTTGCGGCTTTGCATATTATTAGCATCATGGATATTTAAGGATTCGTACTAACAACATTGCAATCATGCTCATCATTCAAAGATTTAGTGCCAAACATTTTAATGCATTCTTCTTCTAACACTTTAGCACAATTATCGGAATCCTTATTTTCACGAAAGACATTAAAAAGATGAAGCATATGAGGCAACCTTAATTCCATTTTTTTGTAGTTTTCTTTTATAGACTAAACTAGTGATAAAACAAGAAACTAAAAGATTTGATTGCAAGATCTAAAGATATACCTTCAAGCGCTAACCTCCCCGGCAACGGTGCCAGAAAAGAGCTTGATGTCTACTACACGTCCTTCTTCTTGTAGACGTTGTTGGGCCTCCAAGTGCAGAGGTTTGTACACTACAAGAAATATGTCAACTTATGACCTTCTGTCAGTGACCCTCGAAGAATTGGTCATAAATTTATGACCATTTTAGACCAATTGGTCAAAAGCTGTTCACGGGGCTCCAAACCCTAAACCATTGCGACCATTTTGGTCAGAAAGGTCGTAATTTCCTTACACGAAATGGTCACAAAGCAAATAGTGCTAGTCCGCTGCCTTATTTCTAGTTGTTAATGACCAATATAGATGGTCATAGCCTTGTAGATTGTGGTGGGTTGTGATGACTAGGCGCCATCTCATCAGTTTTGCCTATGTGTCATGTCCATGTAGCAGTTTTTGCCCTAGGTTGTGAAGCAACCTATATTTCTATCATTCCCAAAATTCCCAAAAAAATCTCATAAATTCTTTGGGGCATATCTTCATCAAATATGTAAAAATCCTTCCTTGCGTAGTTCAAAACAAATTCAACAATATTCATTTTCCTATTCTGTTCACAACAACACTTTATGAAGGAAGTGCTATTTATATATTCTTGATCATCCTCGGATTTTTTGGGCACTCTTTCCTATCCAAATCATTACCGCATGACAAAATTCAGCTCCATTTGCCTAGCAAATCTTCCTCGGCAAATTTCCAAAGTTTTTGTCCACCTAGAAGCATTGTGAAGGAAGTACCTTTTTTATATCTCTAAATGACATGAAATTTATACAGTTCCTTCATATGCCCAAATTATCACCCTCCTCCAAATTGCAGCTCAGTCAAATCATCTATGTGAGCCCAGGTTCAATTTATATTTTATGGCCAAATTGGCACGTTGCAAAGCAAGTGTTATATAGACCCCTCCTATTACCCTCAAACTTTTCGGGCACTCTTCCATACCCAAATCATTGCCACATGATAATATTAAACTCAATTTTCCTAGTAAATCTTTCTCAGGAAATTTCCAAAGTTTCTACCTCGAGAGATGCTTTGTGAAGTAAGTACTAGCTAGGCTTACCCAAATGATCTAAAAATTTACCAGCGCATGACCATACCTAAGTAACTTGCCTACACCAATTTTGAGCTCTTAATTCATCCAATCTCTCTCACTAGTTTTCCCAAGTTTTTGTCCATAGAAGAGCATTGTGAAGGAAGTACTACTTTGGCATGTCCAAATGGTATCAATTTTCTACAATGCTTTCCTATGCCCAAATAACCATCCTCCACAAAATTTCAGCTCACTCCATTCATTATTTTGATCCCAGCTTCAACATTCATATTTTTGTCTAGCGTGGTACTTTGCAAAGCAAGTACCACCTAGAATCCTCTTTTTGAGCTAAAAATTTGTGAAGACATTCTCCTTAGTAGATGATCATCCTCAGCCAAAACTCACGCCCATTGGCCATGTGCATTTCCCGTACCGCTAATCAAACACTTGGCTGCTAATTCATGTTTGAGCACCGATCGGTCTCCTCGTGAGAATCTTATGTTGTAATTTTCTTCCTAGCACCAACCTGGGGAGTGCCCAACCCACTAGACATGCCTAGGCTGCCCAGAACACATGGCAACATTACGGTCACGCGGTGACCATGCGACGGGCATGCGAGTTTACATGCTCTAGAGTTGGGGCCCTCGGCCACCGCCCAAACCTCGACGTATCGCCACCAAACCATGTATTTATGATTAAATAGGTCCTTATGTAACTAGAAATGATTTTTGGAAAAAATAAATAGCAAACTATGAGGCAGCTGCAGTTCAAATTTGACCCGCTTCCAGCTGAATCGGCGGAAATTTGTCTTTTTCACGAGAGGTGGATCAAAATTTTTTACACCCAACCATTTTGTCAATTGTGCATTAAATATGGCCTAGTATTTTATAAAAATGATTTGGTCCAATTTTGCAACAATTATTTGGTAGTTCCTTCACAAAAAAACCTCCTTTCGGGAACTCGAAAAATGGAAAATGGTTTTTTCGTCCAACGAAAATGAAAACTTCCTTAGGCAACATTGTTTACCATTCCAATATGCACCCTTGTGCACAATATGAGATCATTTGAACAAACTATGCCATGAATGTGGCCATAAGATTGATCATTTGGCTTTGAAAGCCATTGATCTCCACACGTGATAGCTCGTTTCTGAGAACACTTTTTTATAATAATTGCCATATTACAAGTTTGTAATTTTTCCTGGGAACTTGGCCACAAATAATGACACAATGCGAAGGTTTCCCAATTTTTTTGATTTTTTTGAATTTTTTATGACGGTTTCAAAATGCGGTCAAAACGGCGAGAATGACCGTTCCTAGCTAGTGGTAGAATCTTGGGATTTTTTTGGTGTTTCTCTGATTAAATAGGTACTTATGTAACTAGAAATGATCTTTGGAAAAAATAAATAGCAAACTATGAGGCAGCTGCAGTTCAAACTTGATCCGCTTCCTATTGAATCGACGGAAATTTTTCTTTTTCACGAGAGGAGGATCAAAAAATTTTACACCCAACCATTTTATCAATTGTGCATTAAATATGTCCTAGTATTTTAGAAAATCGATTTGGTCCAATTTTGCAACAAATATATGGTAGGTCCTTCACAAAAAAACTCATTTCGGGCACTCGGAAAATGGAAAATGTATTTTCCGTGCAAAGAAAATGAAAACTCCCTTAGGCAACATTGTTTAGAATTCCAAGATGCACCATTGTGCACAATATGAGATCATTTGAACAAACTATGCCATGAATGTGGCCATAAGATTGATCATTTGGCTTGAAAGCCATGAATCTTCACACTAGATAGCTTGTTTCGGAGAACACTTTTTTAAAATAATTGCCATATTACAAGTTTATTATTTTTCCTGGTAACTTGGTCACATATAATGACGCAATGCGAAGGTTTTTCCAATTTTTTGATTTTTTTTGAATTTTTTATGCCCGTTTCAAAATGCGGTCAAAACGGCGGGCTTGATCGTTCCTAGCTAGTGGTTGAATCTTGGAATTTTTTTGGTGTTTCTATGATTAAATAGATACTTATGTACCTAGAAATGATTTTCGGAAAAAATAAAGAGCAAACTACGAGGCAGCTACAGTTCAAATTTGACCCGCTTCCAACTGAATCGGCGGAAATTTGTCTTTTTCACTAGAGGTGAATCAAGGCTTTTTACACCCAACCATTGTGTCAATTGTGCATTAAACATGTCCTAGTATTTTATAAAATCGATTTGGTCCATTTTTACAAATTTGAGCCGCTACAGTTCAAATTTAACCCTCTTCCAGCTAAATCGGCGGGAATTTGTCTTTTTCACGAGAGGTGGATCAAAACTTTTTACACCCACCCATTTGGTCAATTGTGCATTAAATATGTCCTAGTATTTTAGAAAATTGATTTGGTCCAATTTTGCAACAAATATATGGTAGGTTCTTCACAAAAAAACCTCATTTTGGGCACTCAAAAAATGGAAAATGGTTTTTTCGTCCAAAGAAAATGAGAATTCCCTTAGGCAACATTTTTTGGAATTCCAAGATGCACCATTGTGCACAATATGAGATCATTTGAACAAACTATGCCATGAATGTGGCCATAAGATTGATCATTTGGCTTGAAAGCCGTTGATCTCCACACGTGATACCTCGTTTAAGAGAACACTTTTTTAAAATAATTGCTATATTAAAAGTTTATTATTTTTCCTGGGAACTTGGTCACATATAATGACACAATCGAAGGTTTCAGAATTTTTTTATTTTTTTTGAATTTTTTATGCCCGTTTCAAAATGCGGTCAAACCGGCGGGAATGACCGTTCCTAGCTAGTGGTTGAATCTTGGAAACCTTTTGATGTTTCTCTGATTAAATAGATACTTATATACCTAGAAATTATTTTTGAAAAAAATAAACAGCAAACTACAAGGCAGCTACAGTTCAAATTTGACCCGCTTCCAGCTGAATCGGCGAACATTTGTCTTTTTCATGAGAGGTGGATCAAAACTTTTTACACCCAACCATTTGGTCAATTGTGCATTAAATATGGCCTAGTATTTTAGAAAATGATTTGGTCCAATTTTGCAACAAATATTTGGCAGGTCCTTCACAAAAAAGCTTCTTTTCGGGCACTCGAAAAATGAAAAATAAATTTTCCGTGCAAAGAAAATGAAAACATTCTTAGGTAACATTGTTTGCCATTCCAAGATGCACCATTGTGCTCAATATAAGATCATTTCTTTGAATTTTTCATGTGAAAAAGTAGAAGAAAAACAAAAGAATGTCGAGGTACATGCTTTTTTGAAACACAATTTGTCTTTTTGATGAGAGGTGGATCGAAAGCATTTTACATCTAAAGATTTGGTCAACTGTACATAAAATGTTGTCTTATAGTTTTTCAAAATGGAGTGGTGCTATAAACATTTTTTGCACTCCGAAAATAGAAAATGATTCCCCCCCCCCTAAAAACTCATTTCTATAACAATTTTTAAAAGATATTTGTCTTATTCCAATTCCAAGTTTGTTAGTTTTCATAAAAACTATGTCACATTTGGTGACACAATGAAAATGTTTCTTTTTGAATTTCTCATATCATAAATTGTTAAAATGATTCAACACCTTTTTTTGAAAAAATATGGCTCAACACCTTATTTTTAGTCGACTATGACCAATTTAGAAGGTCATAATGTCTACTGGGTTCTGATTGGTCCATGGACATGTTACGCGGATCGTGCTCAAACACCGTCGGATGCTCTCGGATCCGACGGCAGCCCTTTCTCCCTCACCCCCTCCCCATCTTTGTCTCAAAAAAAGAAAAGAGAAAACTCCCTCACCCTCTCACCCCACGAACCCTAGCGCTCCCTCTCCCCCATACCTCCCCTCGTCTCCCACATCGCCGCCGCCACCCCGCCGATCCCATACCTCCCGATTCAGATCCGACCCCGCCGCCTGCACCCGCGCGCCGCCACCCGCTCCTTGTCGCCTCCCGGAGGACGTCCACCGCTCTTCCTCCGCCTGTCCCGGAGGCCTCAGTTGGCGCCCTTCGCCGCAGGGTGGCCGCGCTCGTCCCACCCTCGGCGCCGCACCTCCACCGCCATCTTCGCTGGGTCCTCGCCGACGCCTCCGCCCCTTCCCCGTCCAGCGTGCCGCTCGGGAACAAGCACTGGAAGGACCTGGTGGTCACTGTCCGGGATGGCGTGCTCATCCCGCGGCCCGAGACGGAGGCCGTCGTGGACATGGTCGCCACCACCGACTGCGAGCGGGGGTCCTGGTCCTCTCCCTCGTCGTCCTCGGAGGCGGCATCGCGGCTTGGCGCCATCGCTATGCCCTGCGTCGACGTCTCGATCAGCTTCACGGATCACCGTCTTCATGGTACGCACGCACACATGTCTGAAATCCATAGTCAATTGTTTGGTGTACGCGCTGACTACTGAGTCATGAGCCACGCGTGTGCTTGTGCTTGTGCAGAGGTTGGTCGAAGAGGGCTAGAGTTCATGCTGTTCCTGCTATCCTTGTCTATGTTCCTCTTCGGCACCTCCTGGTTCATCTTCGACCTCATCCTAGTGAGATTTCCATCCAACCCTCCCCGTCCCATGGTGCTCTTTCTAGTTAGTACTCGTCCGAGAGAGTTGCAGTACCAACCGTTAGTTCTTGGTATATCAGGTGGCCAAGATTATAGCTGATGAGACGAATAACTACCTCTTGTTTGAGCACACTCTACAAATTGTGCCTGTCCCACTGGAGAAAATATGGAGCTAAATTGAGCCAAGATTGTACCTCTTGTTAGTTATTGGAGCTAAATTGGTCAGGTTGAAAATACTGGAGCTAAAGAGGTTGATTATTGGGTAGTTAGTCCAGTTTTATTGAGATTAAATATGTGTGAGTCAGCTGTGAGATGCACAATTTTGTATTGTGATTTCTGGAACCCTGCTGTTTAGATGTGGTTTTGTTGTCCTTTTGAACGGTTGGTACCCCAGATTTGTGCTATAGCTGTGTTTACTATAGAGTGTAGACTCGTGGCATGTACTCTGACAAAATGTTTGAAGGGTTAAATAATGCTGAAATGCCCTGCTGTAGTGTAGGTCTACTGATGATGCAGATTGATAGATCTTTTATGCTTGTGTTCAATTTGATGCCATGTCGACTTGCTTGCTTAATCATGAAGTAAATTGCTCGGTGCAGTTATTTTCTCTTAAGATTTTTGCAGTGTATGTCATCTAAATAAAACTGCAGGCAGTGATCTTCTTGTATGGGTATATATGTCTGCATTGCATGTTGTTTTTGTGAAAATATGATGATTACTTCCTAGGTACTGCACATTTTGTTTAGCTTGAGGTTTTGTATGCACTAGTATTACTCTGTTTAGCTTGAGGTTTGAAGCTCTAGTATGCTTAGAGTGACCGGTTTCATTAGTCTCTTAATCGACAAGTTAACTGGACTATTTTACTGTATTTCCGTCATAGTCCTTTCATTTATTTAGTGACTGCAGACTAGGAAAATGCCATGTGTACCTTAATCCTTGTGGTTCTCATTTGTTCCCGGTTTGGTGAGCTTGCCCTGAGGTCTGTGGCTGCGTGCAGGGACCAGGCCCATGGTGGTGAGGGACTACTACGACATGCTCGGCGTGAAGAAGGACGCCGGCCAGGGTGAGATCAAGAAGGCATATTACGCGGTATGGCTCGCTACAATTGGGTCTGGCACTTATATTGTAATCTTTGGCTTGTCTAAGACTGAACTTGAAGGCTGCTTGTGGGTTGTAATTTTACTTGGTAGATGCTTGAGGACAAAAACACACACATTATGTACTAAATGTGGTCGCGTATGTCAGGACTCATACATTGTTAAAATGGAGGCTTGGGAAGAACTATTTTCTTCGTAGTAATAAGTCAGGAGTTGTTTGTTGCTTCAGTAGGGTGTCATACATTATAATCATCAGCTCATGTCATCTGGGATCAAACATAGCTTTGAATTTACAAGAGTAAAGATTTATGTGAGAAGTATAAACCATGTTCAATTTTAACTAGTACAAAAATTATGCCCCTTGTATAGTGATACATTCTGTACTACACTGTTGCTTCTGTTTGCTTGCTTGATTACCTCTATAAGGCGGCTTCGTTTTGTTCTTCTTCTTCATGTGCTACTCGCAGCATCATGGGGATCTTCGACCGCTACCAACAGGCCACCGGGACTAGCCTGTGGACCGAGCAGTATGAGGTTGGCTGCTGCTTCTCTATCTTGCCTCCATCCATCTTTTTCTTTAGCTGTATCACTTTCTCCTTTCTTTGATGTGGCTGATTTGATTCGGTTTGATATCATCTAGATCTGACTAGTTTGTACTTAGTCACTAGTGATGCACTGCTCTTTTTCCTTGTGATGCTCGAGTACTGAAGAAACTTGGGTAATATGCATTGGTCTTTTGCTTATGCTCTTGTGAGTTTGGCAAGTGATTGTATGGGGAGTAGATGTAGTGTGTGCTTATGCTCTTCTGATATTTGCAGGAGTAGTACATTCTTGGGACATGTTTTAAATCAATAATATTCCTCATTGTGTTAAATCAAGCCTTGCAGAATACAATATACACACTAGATTGTTTCTGAACGTGTTAAATCAACAATGTGTATGTGTTATTGTATCCTAGTAATTTTGCTGTGTCACTGTATCCCAGTAAGGCAAGATGCTTGTTATACTCATGTTCCTGATGATATTGGTGTAGACTCAATTTGGTTATTTCTTCTAGTTCTGCTACTAGTTGCTATGTACTCCTAGTGTTGTAGTTGTTGTGTAGTAATACAGAAATATTAATGCTCAAATATGATGATCTGGCCTACAGCGCACCTACAGTTTTCATTTCTATGATCAATTTAGAGAGTTGCACATGTCAGTATATTGTATACTAAAAAAATCCTAGCTAGTGAGAACATTTTAGGCACTCCATGAACGCATACTGGTTAGTGTTAGTCATACTATTTATGTACATCTCATTTGCTATCAATTCTTGCTTATAAGTTATTGGATCCCTCATTGGCTACTGTTTGATGTTCTGTACACATTCTTATTCTTATATGTTCATTCTTATTTTTTGCACAGGTGAAGTGCGAATCCAAGTTCGAAGCTGTGAAGCATATCAACAAAGACTAGCATATTATGTGTTGTAAATGTAGGCAGTAGTAGGCTTATCCGGGCTGTAGTATACTGTAACATTTGTAATAGACTAATGTCGTGTTGTTTTGGACGAATTTAATTTGCTATTTGGATTGTTTGAAATAATGATTGTGTATGTGATTTGAATACCCGTCAAATGGAAACCTGATTAGTTATAATGGTTGTTTGACAGATTTTGAAATTTTTGATGCGTGGGATCAATTTTGTGATAGGCATGACAAGTGGGACCAATCTGATTGGTGGGACCAGTGGCAAAAAAAGGACGAAAATAAAGAACCAGTCGACTGTAAAAGGCTGTATCTTTGAAAAAAGGCTGAATTAATGGCCCAAGCCCATGTAGCTAGCGAAAATTAACAAGACAAAATATATTAAAAAGGCCAAATTGTTGGGCTAGGCCCATGTAAAACACCGAATTGGACCGGGCTGATTCTTGTGCCACGTCAGATTGCCACGCTGGATGCCTACGTGGCCTGGGGAGGTTGCTAGTGACCAAAACACCACAGTAGACGTATTTTGGTCATAAACGTCTTTGACCATTCCAGAAGAAAGGTCGCTATAGTCAGTTTATGACGGCCAGCTTTTGACCTTATGTTTTTGGTCACAAAAAGGTCACAAATGGAAATTTGTGACCATTCAGTGACCAATAGTGGTGGTCACAAGTTGACATATTTCTTGTAGTGGTAGGACAGCAGCATTCACTCAAGTGGATGACCTAAGGTTTATCAATCCGTGGGAGGCGTAGGATGAAGATGGTCTCTCTCAAACAACCCTACAACCAAATAAAAAAGAGTCTCTTGTGTCCCCAACACACCCAATACAATGGTAAATTGTATAGGTGCACTAGTTCGGCGAAGAGATGGTGATACAAGTGCAACATGAATGGTAGATAAAGGTTTTTGTAATCTGAAAATATAAAAACAGCAAGGTAACTAATGATGAAAGTGAGCACAAATGGTATTGCAAAGCGTTGAAACAAGGCCTAGGGTTCATACTTTCACTAGTGCAAGTTCGCTCAACAATAATAACATAACTGGATCATATAACTATCCCTCAACATGCAACAAAGAGTCACTCCAGAGTCACTAATAGCGGAGAACAAACGAAGAGATTATTGTAGGGTACGAACACCTCAAAGTTATTCTTTTTGATCGATCTATTCAAGAGTTCGTAGTAAAATAACACGAAGCTATTCTTTCCGTTCAATCTATCATAGATTTTGTACTAGAATAACACCTTAAGACACAAATCAACCAAAACCCTAATGTCACCTAGATACTCCAATGTCACCTCAAGTATCTGTGGGTATGATTATATGATATGCATCACACAATCTCAGATTCATCTATTCAACCAACACAAAGAACTTCAAAGGGTACCCCGAAGTTTCTACCGCAGGGTCAAGACGAAAACGTGTGCCAACCCCTATGAATAAGTTCACGAGGTCACGTAACTCACAAGTTGATTACCACAACATACATCAAGTGGATCACATGATATCCCATTGTCACCATAGATAAGCACATGCAAGACATACATCAAGTGTTCTCAAATCCTTAAAGACTCAATCCGATAAGATAACTAAACAAAGGTTGATAATATAATAGCATATAAAACAAGGTTAGTCCCAAAAATAGTATGTACAACAAAGACTCAATCGATAAAAATAATATAAAATAGCATATAAAACATCCAAGGTTGATAATATAATAGCATGTAACAATCTAAAATTATAGATACGTTGGAGACGTATCATACCCACTGTTCAGGTTTGACTTTGCTAACTGCTTGACCTGCTGACATAGTGCTCATATAGTGCTGACATCATAATAGATTTTTGAATTTCAAATAAATATAAATAATTAATTATTTAAGAAAAATTGCTAAACCTCCGAAAATTCATAGAAATTCAACTATAGCTCAGAATGAGATGATTTATGAAAAATTAGCAGAAAGATTCAGTCTATCCATCTGTACCATTTTCATGCATGACAAACAACTCATACCTACTGTATAAGTGAAAACACAACAATGGCATTTAAAATGCTTGTGTTGGAGTTTGCAATTGAACCTTTGGCTCAAACGGACTTCATCTAAGTGGAATGTTAGATGCATTACCTCAAACCGCATCATATCCTCATGCCATGATCATGCATCATATTTCCCATTGGATGTGTATTGATTTCCTCTCCGGTATCGTCCTTCTCGATAGGTTCTTCTCCTGCGTGTGACACCGAGTACCTATCTGAGGAACGGAGGTACCCTGCTAGTCTTATAGGAAAGAAAAGCCCCCATGATCACTTCGATACAAACCTACTCGCTCGCTTTGGCTCTTTTTTTACTGCATTAGGACAATAATGATTCAACCGTTACATGTTGTAGTCATTGAACCCATTTCTTGGCATGACATGTCATTGTCATAGTAAATAGATAAACCTTCCTAGCATGATTAGGAGTCAATTGGGCCATGTTGTGACTTCATCCATGCCATGGCTGCTATTTCTTAGAGTTGTCTCGGGTATGATTCATCGTGGATTGAATTTGAATGTTTTGATCATGTTCTGACATTGAGAGCTAAGTGTGTGGCACGATTTGTTAAAGGTAGCGATGAGAGGCCATGTAGGAGTACATGGTGGGTTAACTCATTGAGACCATCCTTAAGAACTAAGTTTTGTTTATGTTATCCAAGACTAGCTCCTACCATACATTGGGTTCCGGTAACTCGGCCCCTCTCAGCTTGTTAATATCCTTGATCATTGTCTCGGAGTTGTAACTAGTTTCTAGTGTTTGTAGGTCGTTCTATTGGTCTACCAAGTGGCACCCGACAGGGTGGGCTTGGGCCAGACTAGGCACAATGGCCTAGTGTACCAAGTGGCACCTGGATGGTGGACTTGGCAACCCTGCACACATCGTTTGGGGATCGTGATAGAAACTTCTCCCGGACTTCCCTTGCGGATACAACCTCAAATAGGCGATAAACTTGGACTTGACTCTTGTGTGGCTAGTCAGGTTGTGGTGGACACCCTCGCCAGGCTTAAGCTTGAAGGTTGCCGAGATACATGACATGTATACGGTGGTAAGTGGTGAGAGCGTGTGTGAAGAAGTACACCCCCGCAGGGTTATAAAACTATTCGAGTAGTCACGTCATCGGATATGGATATATGGATCATAGATGACTTTAAATGGGTACAATAAAATACACAAAATAAGTGTGAGTGCTATGGATGGCCTTCTTGTAGGGAGACGAGAGAGAATCCATAGTGGTGTATTGTTGTGGTGACTAGTGGACACGTGTGCACCATCTCACCTCAAAGAAATTACCGGTAGTCATAGTACATGTTAGCCAAGGATAAATACTTGCTTTCTGCAGTTAAACTCTACAACCCACTTATTGATACTGATGCATATGTAGATAGTTCTCTATAAGTCTTCTTGAGTACCTTTGCACTCACGGTTGCTCAATTTATGTTTTGAAGAGGAGACTTCAGTCTCACTAGTAGTTCCATGTGGAGTTCAACATTAACCGAGTAGCTTGGGAATCATCGACAGAGGTTTGGTTCCTATGGAGGGTCTTGTAGATAGTCAGGCTTCTCAGCCTTTTTCTTTTGTAGTTGTGTGTACTAGGACATGTTTATGCTTCCGTTGCTTGTATGACTTTGTATGTTGGGTCATGAGACTCATGTTTGTAATATCATGTTATGCGTGGCTCTTTCGAGACTTATCTATACTTGAGTTGTAGAGTTATGTTGTGATGCCATGTTGTACAACACATACTTGCATGTTATGCGCACGTGTAATATGTATTGCTAAGTGTGGGGTTCTACACCTAGTTGTGTACCTTTGGTAGCCTTTCCTACAGGGAGATGCCTCCTAGTGCTTCCACCGAACCTTAGTAGTTTGCTACTGCTCCGGAACACATGGGTTAGCCGATATGTATCTTTCTTTGTTCCTATGTCTGTCCCAACGGGAAAATGTCACACAGTGTTTAAAATAGCCCTTGTAGCTTTGATATGGCTTGGTACACTCGCTGCTAGCCAACACGTGCATTGCTGGTTTACCTATGTCTGTCCCTGTATGACTATGCCACCTTGGTCTACAACTAATCATGTCAATCTGGGCTCTCTATCATATGGTTCTAGCGACATAGGCATATACGTGAGACAAAAGGCGCAAACAGTCTCGGCCAAGGTAAGGTGGCAGCCGTGGATTCCCGTGCGTGAGGCCCCAAAGTGATATGATGTGTTACATGGTAGATCTGCGTGCCTTAGTATCGGGGTCCCAACAATGCCATGGGCAGCTCCTCGGTGTCAAGGTGTGGTTCAAACTGGAGGGCAGTGCATTTTATGTTTTCCTTGCCATCATGGTCAGGAGCATAAGTACTAGTTAGAGCATCTACACCCACAGACAGTAAATTCGGGCTCTCAAACGCTCGTGGATGCACTGAGACGCGTACACGGGCAATGATTGGATATACTTGAAACCATAAATCTACACACAGCATGCAAAAGAGAGAAACCAACATACTCTGTAGATCAAATAACCTGCACTACCCTAATCCTTGTCGGAGATGTCCACGATCTTCGTGCCTGGCTCGGGATACATGGGCAACAGCCTATACTCCGGCTCCTCCGTGTCCGTGTCTAGTTCAATGAAAAGCGCGTTGGCCACCGCCCGTTCTTGCCGGATGAACCGCAGGTTGGCCTCGATATAGGCCTTGTCTTGGATGGACTCCAGGATGGACTGTTGCTCCGTCATCTTTGTCACTAGGGCTACCGTGAACTCCGCCATGGCGTCCTCCATGACAAATCCGCAGCTAGCGCCAACCCCTCCTCTCGCTGCTCCGCATCGACCTCCTCCTTCAGATCCGCCACCTCGATGGAATTGGCTGCTCCTCCAGCTCCACCCAACTTAAAAAGTCATACTTTGGCCACCAAGCGGCAAGCCGAAGCAGCGCCATGCGACGTTCACACTCCATTGGAGGATACGCCCGCCCCGTCGGGTTCCCGGGTGTTTTCCAGTGGGACCCCAACGCTAGTCTGACGTGGCAGACATGCCAGTTTGCGCCCGGGCCGCCCCATAAATGCCTTAGATTGGGTTGGATATGAGAGGTGCCGGCCAGCCCGGGCATTTGAGTACTATTTAAGGCACCCGACTGGGTCGCATTTTCTTGACCAATCATTGATTGGGCTGTCTGCTGGAACGTTTGTGAGGGGTTTATGGTGGCCAACTGTATACGCTCTAACAACGCTAGCAACATCAAGGTTGAGTCGACCCGCTATTGGGAATGAGCAGAGCCTCCATGTGCACAAAAATCCCGGGCTCTTGCCGATGTTTGTGGGAGAAAGGGGGTGCCCTCTAATGTCTCCTACACAACTTTATTCTTGTAGACACGTGTTGGGCCTCCAAGCGAAGAGTTTTATAGGACATTAGCAATTTTCCCTCAAGTCAATGACCTAAGGTTTATCAATCCGTGAGAGGTGTAGGATGAAGATGGTCTCTCTCAAACGATCCTGCAACCAAATACAAGAAATCCCTTGTGTCCCCCAACACACCCAATACAATGGAAAATTGTATAGGTGCACTAGTTCGGCAAAGAGAAGGTGATAAAAGTGTAATACGGATGGTAGAAATATATTTTTATAATCTGAATAAATAAAAACAGCAAGGTAGCATGTAACATCCCAAATTTTCAATTTGGAATGTTATACATTAGATCATCATTGCATATCATATTTTATTTGCCTTTGGTTTGATCATAGAAATTTCTACGCAACTCAAGGACCCACGGAGGGAGTTGGGAAATTCTTTATTTTCATATTTGAGTTTTCTCAAATTTTGAGAATAGGATCATTTGATTTTCATTATTTTATCATCAATTATTTCTATTACAAAAATATGAGAGAGGGAATAAAATGACTTTCCCAAAATAAGGAAATATTGAGGATTTAATAATAAAATAAAATAAGATTTTATTTCGGAGTTTTTCATTATTTTATTTGAATTTAGGAAAAATGTGCGTTTTTCAAAATTGCATTTAGGCCCCAAATAAATGTTCACCTTGTGCGGCTTGATTTTAGAAGCCCGGGAAAATTTATTTCGGGATTTTTGGAGTCTGTTTAGTATTTCTTTTTATTTCTCTTCTGCGCGTGTTTTTTTTAAAAAAAAACGAACCAACCTACGGGCCGTGTCCGACCAGGACTCCGGCCGGACTAGGCTTTATA